>NC_083637.1:8034058-8220575 GCF_963576545.1 Limanda limanda
CGACTTAAACTTTTTCCTGTGTACAGGAGACTTGAACTTTTAGGAAGAAGTTCATTTCGCAAAACATATGCATAAGTGTGAACGAGGAATTGAACTCAATGAAGCTGCAGCAAATGCAAACACTCAAATATTGCTCCCCTATATATGCCTGACTTTATTAATTAAAAAATTAAAAAATATAAATATTAATTTGCTGCATCATCCTGACGAAGGCATCTCACAGAAGACGTAGCACAAAAGCAGATGCTGCAAACATAGTTAACCTCTAATGAAATATGAACAGTGAAGTGTGGTGCAGGTTGTGTTGCTGTGAACATGTCGACTGGTTTAACGGTGGATCTTTGTGTTGCAGCCCTCCTGCTGTGCACTGTGGGTTTTGTTGGCTGCGTAGAGCTGTTTGTTAGAACTCCACTTTAATGTCTGTCTTCTTCTTCTTCACCTTCTTCTTTTACATCCAACCTGGACGTGCACGTGTCTGCAGGGGACAGCTGCCAGCTCCGTCCAGCTTATACAACAGACGCGTGTTGTCGCAGGTTGTTTGTGTGGCTGGTTCATCAGCACTTATGTGGATGTGGCTTCAGCCGCTGTGTATTCAGAGAAGAACGTTCCCATCTGTGGCTGATTCAGACTCTGTCATCCCTGCATGAGCTCAGGCTTTTAACGTCCTTCGTCCTGCTAATTGCAGCCTCCGCTCTTTTCAGTGTCCATTCTCGTGACCTTGCTTTTATTATTACAAATCTCTCACATTAATCTTGTACAGAAAACATGCCGATAATGAACTGCTCTTAATTATTCTCCCGTGTATTCTGCTCCTTGTACTGTCTACGAAAGGTGTCTGTCATCACGTCCTTGGCGTGAAGGATATTTGACGACATGAAAATATCCTGAACAATAAGAAAGAGCTTGCAGATAAACAGGATGTAGCTCTTTTAAGGGATTTTTTTTCCGGAAGCCCAAACTTCTTGTTCAAACTTCATTTAAAGAAGAAAACAAAAAGAAAGAAGCAGGGATGATGCGATTAAGTGATGTAGTGACCTCCTTCTGTCCGGGCTCTCTCTATGAAAAGCAAAGTGTGTGGAAGCAACCAACAGGCCTTGAATCACAAACACTTTTTTATCTCATCGGAGAAAAGAGAACCCCCCCCGCTGCTCCTTCGCCCACTGACGAGCAGAGTGAGAGTTGTGTGAAGACAAAGTTATGTTTCGAAGGAAGAAATAAACACACTTCCACAAACATCAAACAAGAAGTGGAATTCACAGGCAATAACGTCGGCTCATTTAAATTCAGAGAGGCGTCTCACTGCTGTTAGTTTGACCGGTTGAGATTTATTCTGTAGATGACTTTATTTTCCGTTATGGACACGTTGAAAAAAAAAAACACATAGACAAAGGGAACACATTCAAACTCTAAATAAGTAAATTGTCTGTAGGTGTGAATACCAGCGTGACTGGGGTCTCATTTATAACCGTTACGTACGCACAAAACGGGCCTGAAACGTGCGTACGCCACCTCTCACGCCAACGATGGGATTTATAAAAACAAACTTGACAGGAAAATGTGCGTATTTCTACGCAAACTTAGACCCATGCTTACGACCGTTTTGGAGACGGGAAAACGGCGACACAGACGTGAGGTGGTGAACTGCAGCAGATTATTGATCCAATTCATAATTTACATTGAAACCAGCAGCTTAGTTTTGCTCACGCAACGTATCTGCTCCAGACGAGCCTTTTAATTTAAAAAATATAAAACAACTTAAAGCAAATTAGGTTCAGATTCGATTTAACAGCCGAGTTACGGTGCCGAGTCATTAATAGGTATTAATAATATCTTCTAACTGTGCGTGTATCATCAGATCACTGCAGTGAACGGGACTGTGCCACAGAGCACCCAGAGCGCACTGGAGATTACTTATACGAAATGAAGAAACTTTCCAAATAATATCCAAGAGGAGGTGAGGATCCACTGATGTGAGGGAATCGGGCCGATGTTTTAAATAAATAAATACTGCCGTGACACCGGTGCGGGGTTCTGCTCGATGTGTGCATGTGAATGGAAGGACGAGGAGGAAGCGAGGGTTCAGCGATCTATGATCTCACACATTGTGTTATGTGATGTCTGATCTCACACAGTGTGTTATGTGATGTCTGATCTTACACAGTGTGTTATCCACAGCAGCAGCAGCAGAGTATCAGTGTATTTTCTTGATTAGTGACATCACTGCTGTCCCATAAAGTCGCTCTTCACCTCCACCTCACTAACAGACACCTCGATGTCAGTGTCAGAAAGTTTCACTTCCTCTTCACATCGCTTGATGCGGTGACTCCGTCAGGACTCACGGTGGAAACCCATTGGTCAGCAGCATCATTTAATATTCACGCCGTGCTTTGCATTGACCATTTATGGTTGAAAGTGGGCGTGTGGAGGGCGGATTTGGAGGCAGATCCACGTACGAACGTTTCCAGGTGGACGGTGAACATTGCGTTCAGGTGAGCGTGTGCACGGTTTTATAAATCGGGAATTATCTTTTGCATAAGCCATTTCCGGCTTTTGTACATACGTACACTTTTAGTATGAATCCTACGCACTCTTTTATAAATGAGACCCCTGGTATTTCTGTGATGATCCTGGAGGCCGGCTTGTGCCCGGCCTCTCGCCCTGTGTCAGCTGGGACTGGCTCCAGCCGTCGTGACCCTGGAAACGGACGAGCGTTATAAATAATAGACCGATGTTTGTGCACAGATAAAGCAAAGTGTTTAAATGGTAATTAGTGAGGTTTGGGGGGGGTTCTTATTAATGCTTCATGCTCAGGTAGACAATTCATCTCCTGGATCCAGTCTCATAATTAACGTGGCAACATGAGGGAAGTATCAGTCGCCTCATCTCACTCTGAGAATCGACACGTTTCTCTAAATGTCATAAATACTATGAGGGAAATATCACTGAACAGAGAAAATACTGAAAACTCTCCCGATATTCTTCGGGAGACAATGTTGTGAACTTGCTGACGCCAAGTTTTAAATTCGATATTTGATGAAAGAAAACGTCACTTTAAACTTAACGAAGGTGTCAGCAAATGATGAGGGAGATGTACCAGAGAAAGACCAGCAACAAGCTTTCCAGGCCACATTTAAACCTTAGAAACCTCTTTAAAGACTCACATAAAGAATGAAATTACAGCTTCTGAGGTGATAATAATCGAGCCTTCTTTGCATTTTTAGTTAATTACATTGAGGTAATTTCACACCTCAGTGAGCGTCTGCATTTCATCATTTCATATGTCGATATAGCACAAATTATGATTTCTTGTAATCCTGTATTAGAATATTTAGCAGCCTTTGAAATGAGGCAGTAAACAATGAATAGTGTGAGAAAGAAGCTCGGCACAAACATTAAGCAACAAGCAGAACAAATCTCATGGTAAAATGAACTAATATTGACAATCACCGGTTTGAACAGAATGTTTTAGAGAGATTTGTTTGGACTGAATTGGTTTTTATTCCAAATCCTAATCCTCTCAAGCTTTTCTTGCAGATTCCGCCTGTAGCTTTGTCATCTTCAGACTTCATTTAGAAATGGAATTTATGTCGGAAAAAACTGAGGTTAAATGTGGATCCAGAGTTCAGTGAGAGTTTAAACATGACAGTTTAAACGCAACTGTTTGAGTAATTGTAAATTGCCAATAAGCTGAAGGTTATAAACTGAATCAATATCTTCTGGACCTGAAAGCAGTTTCACAAAGACATGAACCTTTATATTTGTAGGTGTTTCCACAATCTCTATCATACAGAGAATAGTACAAAACTGACTTTGACTCCCCGTGTTGCCAATTTTGTGATTATTTTTATTGCCACTCTCCTGAAAAAGCTGGATTGAATCGATGTTTGTGATTCATGACGCCACAGAGGCCAAGCAGCACTGAAGATAATGACGTCTGCAGAGTCCAATGTGTTTCAGGCTCCTGCTGAAATGACTTTTCTGTCCATGTCAGTCTGAATTAAACAGATTCTCTCGACTGGAACATTTCACCGAACAGGACACATCTGCCTCACCAGGCCGGATCCTGCTGTGACCACTTACTGTAAATATAACCGCGGGCCTGATCTAGTGCTGGGCGACTTCATGAATCCCCAAATTCACCTCTGAAACTGTCAGCATAATAATGTGGCGTCTGCCTGCAGCTGTAACCAAGGAAATCAGATTTGTCGCAGGGTTTTATAAAGAACCTGACTTCGTACATCATGTACCTGTTCGGATTAGAGGGTGAGTTATGCTGTTTCTTTAGCCCTTAATCTATATTTGATTCTAAACCTCATTTAAATTCCAAGCAGGTTTTGTATATATGACCTTCTCCTTTCAGTTGCACATAAAATCGGAATAAAAATCCACTCTCCATCACCTCAACAACAGGCCACACTCCGCTCCTCACTCTCGGCCTTGTGAGGAGGCCTTGACTTGGAGAGAATGTTTACACTACTTATATGATTTGCTGATACACTGTTTTATAAATGAGGCCCCTGCACAACCTCCAGTGTATCAAGAACTCAGCTGCCGGGTTGCTCACATTTCCACTATTATTTTGAAATGTCCTTGGTTTACCTTATTTCTATTCTCGCTTTCTAAATCTGTAAAGTGTTTTTTAACGACTTGAAGGTTGTGCCGTCAGCGCTTCCAGTCCATTCCTCCAAAATGTGAAGTACCCTTTTCATTGTGTAGTACAATGTACCACAACTACACGTACATTACTGTGATAATAGAATAGGTAAGAATTGGTACCCTGCAGGTAAATGAAAAGTGTAAATCATCTCTGAGTTCCTTCCAAACATCTGGATTATTGCTCAGTGGGTCATGAACAGACGCTGAAAGAAGAGAATAGGTACCCGGTTACTTTTGCTTTGTAAGATGCTGAATTGTTATCTCCTTATTCCATCACTTAACATCTTATTCCCCAGTTCCTTCATATAACTATCAGTACTATAGTTGTACAGTGTTAGTACAAAAACTTAATTTACGCCTTATGTATAGCAGACAATAATTGCTTCAGCTTTCCTCTTTTTTAAGAGTAAATTGGGGATTCAAAGTTCAGTAATTTGTTTCTTAGTTATTTAGTGGGATTAAAGTGCAAGGGGTCAGTCTACCGGAGCGTTGCACTCTGGGAAAGATGATGTGATGATGGGCTCAGACCCTTTGCCTTCTTTGGGACCTTGATCTCGGAGGGAGGCGACTGAGTCGACTCTGCGGGCTCTGGAGCAGATTGGGGGGCTGATGGAACAGGTGACCCCGTGTAATATACCCGGAACTCTCCTGTAATAGAAACTGTCTCCATCAACTGGAAATCCATCCGATTTTTCTTCACCTCAAAAACTCCCAGTGCTTCCCTCGACTCTTTGCCCAGGTCCTGATCGTAGCTGCGTGCCTCTGGGACCTCTGGGACGTCTGACACGAGGCCGGACTACCGACTAGACTATTAATATTTTACTGCGTTCCATGTGCTTTATGGTAATTTTATTCATACAAATTTTCAGGCCGTATTTGCACCTAATGATACAGTTTTAAATAGGGTGAGTCCGGCCTTGTGAATGAATTTTAAAAAACAAATGAGCCGCTGGGTTTAACATGTGATTTAATTTATTTGGTAGCAGTGAAACAAGTTGTAAACATCAACATCAACAGTAACGCTGACATAAATTAAAGCTCTAAAGTCGACAGTCTGGTCGAATCAGATTTATTTATACAGGAGTCGAGCCAAATGCTTCACAGTCACGGCAAATGAAAACAACACAAGCTTCGAGGAAAGATAAGATGTAGCCTGCAATGATAGAAATACAATTTGTAGAAAAGAAAAACATGGGAAAGAAGATGTAATATATCGAAATTGAAGCTAAAATACAGTAAAATGCTACAAATTATATTAGTTAAAAGATAAAAAGCATAGATAATAAGTTAAAAAGAGATTTATACAGTAAACGTCATCGAAGATAGGTTAAAAAAAGGGCAGATTCAGTAAAAGGCACAGGAGATAAAAAGACTTAGATAAAGCAAAATAGTGATCTGCATTAACAGAATCATTAGACCGACTGGAACTGAATTAAAACCAAGATTAAACAGGAAACTGTTTAAATGAGATTAAAATGATCGATGGAGGGGGAGGAGCCAATGTGGACAGAAATACTTTTCTAAAGTTTTGGGGCAGAAACCTCTCTAGTCCAGAAGATCTTTGATAGGAGCAGGAGAGAGGGTGTATACTTTAAAAACAGTGTCTGGTTTACACATTAATCAACACAGAGCCACATCGGCATTTATTTGGAGTGTTTGTTTGTGTCCACTTGATGAATTTAAAACCGATACTCACTCTTTATTGGAGAGTTAAAGTCCTGCTTTAACTTCTGAGATGAAAGTAAAAACCCTCATTAGACCCAAGAGCAGCTGCAGAGTCAGGTCACCTTTTCCAACTTTGCTGTTTTCATCATTACTCAAAAAATCTACTTGTTTTACGATCCTTTTTTTTCCTGGACGACTTTATTTATTGATCGGGAATTTCAACAAATAAGATTAAAAAAAACTTGTTTCAGAAACAATTTACAAACTGTAACTTTAATATAGAAATAGTGACGATAACGCCTCTGATTATTCATGAGCTCAAATGGTGGATATTCCTCAAGTGCTCAGTAAAGACAGGAAACCGGGGGTGTGGTGGTTTCTGCTCCTTGCTGTGCAGCTGTGTGCACTCTCACTGTCTTAATGGGCACTTGGAAGGTGACAGCGTCCATGCTGAATACACATGGTGTGGGAGGTGCAGGTTGAGAGGTCACAGGGAGGGGGTGGGGGGGGGGCTTCCAGCTAATTTGTGCCCCAGGGTCCCATCAAAGTTTAATCCAGCCCTGCTGACCTATACAGGCCCGAATCCCAAACGGTATTCCATCAGCAAATCCATCTCAGAGGAGCATGTTACTGGGAAAAAGCGTTCAGCTTGGACCTTTTTTAATTAGTTGCCTCCCCTTTGATTATTGATCCATCTGTGAAATGACCTCCATCAGCTTCTGTTCGGCGGTGGGGTCACGGCTGAGGTAGACTGAAAACCGCTGCCGCTGTGGAACGAGCGACGCCATTTATCGCCGGCGCAGCATTGACTGTTTGTTCCTGCCGCTGAGACAAGGACCTGTTGTTGTTTTTGCCGCTAATGTCATCAGCCTGACAAAAATAAAGATGAATCCGCAAATTAAACCGCGTGCGGATAAAACAATTCGACAAACCGCCGCAGCTCGTCGGAGAGGAACTGAGGAAGTAAACACATTTATACACTGTCGTCCTTCTCTGCAGGCATTGAGGGTGACGTGTTCAGATTGAGGTTGAACAGGTGAAAAAGAAAAATACGACCTTTTCCTTTCTCTGCCTCTCAGAAAATATTTTTCTGTGGTGCCCAATCAGGGTCCTTTTTCCTTTGTTTGAAAGAAAAAATTTAAAATCGCACATCCTGTTTGGCTCAGGAGAGATTTTCTCTGTCCCTGGTTATTCACACATTCTATACAATGTTTTCTATTCAGCACAAGGTGTTGCTTGTGTTAAATGAAAGTTTCAATGGAGCAACTACCTGTAACACCACAGATTCAATTGAATGCATGTTTCAATGCTATATGACCCAGTAGTCTGCCAATGGAACTTAAGTTTTTTGTATTGTATGAAGCCATACAATTGCTTTGTGTTGCATTCACATCAACATCCTGTACCAAGAAATTATAAAGTGATAGTTATCAAAAACACCGAGGTGAAGGACTCACAGATTTCGTGGCAGAATTGTAAAAGTAAAGTCAAGCTTTTCACATTCTTGCTATGTAATATAAACTGCTCTAAAGAAATGCTTTCGTTCTCCTGGGTACAGGAAATTGCTAGCGTAGTAAATTTGGTATAACATAACTTTTAATAAACCTTTCAATTTGTGAATATCGTGAATGTGATTTACATTATATTTATTGTCGCAAAGGATTTAATCAAGATAGAGCTTATTCCCTTAGACAAGAGTTTTATTTGCGCCTGTGTTTGTTTAATACCGAATCAATTTCCATGAAATTTAGTGGCGAGGTTGGAAATTACCCAAGAAAGATCTTTAAACCTCCCCCGTCTTTAATATCGCAAAATAAACAATTAATGGATCTTGATTTGTGCGATTCGATGTAGATCAAAATAAAAGTCCATTTATAAAGGTGACTTTTAAACATTGGCAGAGATACGCACTTCAGCTGTCTTTAAACGTTTAGTTGTTGTTGTTGGGTAAGATTGTCCAAGCTGCCCCCCCCCTCTCGCTCGATATCAGCTGGGATTGGCTCCAGCTCCCCCCTGTGACCCTCGAAGGATAAACAGATAAGATAATAAGGTAAATCCTTATCATTTGATTTGTGGATCATTTGTTTTGTACTTAACTAACCAAAGCTGCCTCTTCTCCTCAGGGATGTAATGGAGGAGAAGCAAGGAAAGTACCTCAGTTGTGAGTGGAGTACTGACTGAAGTACACTCAATGTACTTTGTTCACTTTCAGCATTCACACGCGTCATAGCACAGACACACAACGTGACTCAACAGTGTTTAAACGGTTTGTATCTGAATTGATGTCTTGTGTATTCAATATTATTTCAATTAGCTCCATCGACTCATCTGTTAAAACAGACAAACAGACAAACAGACAAACAGACAAACAGACAAACAGACAAACAGACAAACAGACAAACAGACAAACAGACAAACAGAACACATATTACACATATTAGTTCTCATCTATTACACTTTCACCACCGGCCTTTATTCATTGACCTGAGCTTTTATTATCTGAAGTTCAGGGGACCGAAGACGAGCAAAACCTTCCACTGGATCTGTTCGTTCGTCTGAATAATCAGAGAGAATAATAGAAACCGAAGGAAATGTAATCCCCCTAAAAAAAGAAAACGTCATAACATTTAACAGGAGACGTTTGCAAGAGATAAAATTCACATTCAGACACACACACACACACACACACACACACACACACACACACCCACACACACACACACACACACACACACACACACACACACACACACACACACACACACACACAGCTCTCTGCTAATGTTAGAGGCCCTTTATGTGAGATAGGTCAAACTATCAGACAGGGTTTTCTTTTTATATTTCTTTGAGTTATTTTCTTCCCGTTTCTTTCACTTTCAAAGCATCAAACGTTTTGCTGCTGGACTGAAAGTGATGCCTTTTATTTCCAAGTCTTATAAATAAAAATGACAAATATGGTGATATTTATAAGAATATGAACCGTGAATATAGATGTAGATGAATTAGGAATCGCTTTCTAGTTTCTATCGATAAACTAATGACTAGTGCATAATTAAATTCATGATATCATTCATACGATACAAAGTAGAATTATACACACACACACAAACACACACACACATTGAATTCAATCAACGAGGCAGGCGTGGGCTGAAAATGAGGCAACAACAACAATAATATTAATTATAGAACCAAATGATTCACTTACTGAAGGGCTGCAACAATTTTTGCTTATTTACCGCAACAAAAACCCACTGACCTGTGGACCACCACTCCTCTTCATCACACTATTATGATGAAGTTTTCACATCTGTCCACAGATGTATGAATAAAATCAACATCATACAGAGCGTATGTATATAAATTACGATGAAGTTTATATGCAATATGATGAATAATAAATAATATAGTAAGAGGAAGGAACATATGAGCGTGTCCCATCAGACTTGTTATTTCCCATATAAGACCGATGGTATGGAGAAAAAAAAGTGCATAGTGAGCAGAGATGAGCAGAAATACAGATTTTCCTGGATAAGTCATTAAGGTGATGAAGTGTAATTCCAGAAAAGCTCATTACCTCCATCAAGAGGAAGTGTTTCCATGTGTTTGTTGGTTCGTCAGCAGGATTTACACAAACAAACCAGACTGACCAGATTAACACAAACCAGAAGTTAATTTTTGTCCACCAGATACACGTTACCGGGGGTGAAATAAATATTGTATTTGTTTTCACATCCCCTGTTTAAAACTATGTTCATGACAAATAGATAATTGAAGTTATCAGACCATTCAATTCTTCTTTCGTATTCTGACTAGAAGAACTAGACAATCATGCTGAGGGTATTTGGCCTTGGATGACGTTTGAGTTCCGTTCTGTCCTCTTTCCATTTCCGTGACCATTTACTTGTTTCACGATTCATTGCGTTCTTATTACGCCTTGTTCCCTGCTGTCCTAAGATATGCATGTGTTTCAGCCCAGGGAATAAATCAGACAGCTCATAACGGCATCGCTACTGATGTAAGTTGGCAGAATAATAAGACTCTTAATTTCTCCTTTTGATTTACTCTTCTGTTTACTGCCGTGATTGGAAATAGACTTCAGCCGTCCGGCCACATATCGATTCCTTTTCTAATAGATCATTGAAACAGCTGGTGGATCCTTGTCTTTTAATGTGCATCCAGGTCCATTATCATCACTCACTCAATGAAGCATTTTTCATTGGCTCCCTCCCCCCTCAGTGTATAAAGTTTTTGCAGAAAGACGAATCTGCTGAAGGTATTCGTCATGGATGACGGAGGAGCAAGAAAGAGAAAATCAATAGTCCAGAAGAGTTGACTGATGGACTTACTGCTTACAAGAGGCGGCAAGGAGGGGGGGGGGGCTCACTTCCATTCCATTAGAAGCCGGCCCCTCCCACATTAACTCCCTCCTCTCTCTGTTATGAGACCCTTCGGAGAGATGTCAGCCTCGATCCGACTTAATCCAGCCGAAGCTGTCGGATCCGCAAAGGTCACGGACAGAGGAGTCGTTTCCCATAGAAGTGAAGTCGCAGATCAGAGAACGCGGCCGAGGCAATTTCTGAGGCTTCACTCTAGGATCTGTGCGTTTACATCAGTAGTCAGTACAAAGAGGGAAGAGAGTTAGGTGAATCACAGGGAGAGAAGATTCACGGTGACGTTTGTTTCATGTATCGAGGAAAAAAGACGAGTCAAACACGACAGACTCTCTGTAGCTTATCTTCTCCTTTAGTGTTAGACTAAATAAAGGCCCCAGGAACCAGGTATGTTTTTCCTGAGGGAAATTTGCTTTATTACTGTTCGTGTGTGAAGCTAAGTTTGAATGATTTATTTAAGTGGTGGTGTTTTTTCATGGTCTATTTCAAGAGGCCTGTTAAACAGTCGGCAAAATCTTCACATTCACAACTTTTCAAAATAAGAGCTCTGCTCAGTCTAAATGTTTAAAATCGTTGCAGCAACAAAAAGAATGCTTTGCTTTTACTTTGATAACAAATTGCTAAAGAGAAAGTGATTCAATGTTGACATGCAACAGTCTGATGTGGTGAAATGTTTATAATGAAATTGTCCAAATGATCTGGCAAGACAGATATTATTGACAGACATGGCCTATGGGTCGCCACTTGCTGAGGATGCAGAAGTAGACGAAGAAGAAGAAGACGTTCCCCAGACTTCCTGTGCCCCTGCCTGCAATGCACTGTTTCCTTGTTTGTTCAAAGTTTACTATTGAACACATCACACGTCCGAATTGCACCAAGTACAACACTGCAGTTCTTTGAGCCATTAACGATACAAATGCCAAGTGTGAAACAGATTTCTGGAAGTGTTACACTTCATGAATCAATGCTGAGGCTCAAACTAAAGTGCATTCAGTCATCACTCAAATCACTGGTTGTTAATGTGTCGACCTGTGACACCAGGAGAAAAATAAAACCATATCCTGAAAAAGCAGGAGCCACAAACTGTCAGTGACACGACAGCATCTTTGAGAGTTGAGACTGTGGCCAGACGTGGAGTTTACTGACACCACATATTGTATCTATGAAGCTGGATGTAAAACCTCTTGTGCTTTATGACAGCCTGATCAAAAGGGTTATTGTTGTAATAATTTATTTTCAGAGAATCTCACCACATATTCCTTCTCTTTGACTACCTGCATCATATTTTCTAACCATGTTCGTGCACTTGGTTACATAACAGCTCTTTATTTTTTTCACAATGCTGTTTTCGATGTTATTGCCAGAGCATGACGGCAGAAAATGACTGTCGCCTGTTTGCCTTTCAGAGCGGAGTCACGACAATGGGTGCTTGAACATATGGTGAGGTCTTGTGGCGGTTCTGTCTTGTATGCACATTATCCAGTCTTTGCATTTCACACGTGAAGAATTCAACGTCTACAATTTTCTTCATCTCCGGGGTGTTCAGGTGAAGGAAGGCAGGACATAAAGTATAAAATTTTTGTTGACAGCCCATCGACAGCAGCGTTGGCTCTTATTCCCAAAAGCTCTCAAATCTGTTTTCATCTTCTTCTGCTTCTTCGACAGGTACAGCTCCTCTCTTTCATCTTGGGATATCTGTATTCTTTTTGCCTTTTCAAGTTTGCATCCATCGCACGTTAGAAGAGGCGTCAAAGTGCCCACTCGCTCGCTGTGAAATAAAAACACCAAAGAGTGTCTGGAGCAACTGACTCGGACGTTTGCGAATTCCCAATTAGCGTTTTTGGATCGTTTCAGTGCCAATGACCTTGTCTTTACTCCACCACCAATAATGTGCTGGTTGAATGTAAACAGTGAAGAGTAGCCTGAGCTGCAAACCACACAACCACCATGTCCCCGGTTTGCTCCTTGTTCTTTGTTCCGCGTGGAGCCTTCATTTCCTGTCTGCCTCGATACGTATTCAGTGTTCCACTTTGGCGAAATGCAGACAAATAAAAATGGATAAAGGGAGTGAGCCTGCTGATCCCACAGTCTGCATCTACTGTTTTCTAGATGACCCTGCGGATTCTCTATTCTGGTGTAAACAAGTTTGTTGATGCCAGTGGAGAGTCGTTCCCTCCACATCAGCTGCAGCACGTGGCTGACACAGCCGTCTGGGGTTTGTGTATGAGCTACACACATCATGCAGTCAGATGTAGTCATGTTGATTTAATGGGGCTGTAGATCAGAGCCGCACTGATTTAATGTTTGACCTAAAAAAATCAATGTCTGCATTTATTTTATTTTTTTTATAGTTTTTTGTCAGGGACCAACCATTGACACACTACACACATACTGAACGACAACATTAATATATCAAATACAACAACAACATGTGAGATACCAAACCAGTTAAATAAAGCAAAAAACAGTCGAACAATAAACAAACAAACACACATAACAAAGGTATCCAAAACAAATTGTATATTTTATTATCATTAATGATTAAATATGTGCATTTATGTTTGTATTTTATATTAAAACATTTTTTTTATTCATTCAATTTATGATGGTCAGGGTGATTTGCAGCTACATCTGTAACAGAGATGTACATATATAAGCTGCACATTAATTTTGATATTTAAAGGCTATGGAGCGAATACAGTGGGTGTTTGTTGTGTTTATACATGTTGACATGGCCTGATCTTCACTCTGTGATATCACTGTTCTTTATGTTACTGGAGCCTGAACACTATCTTTCAGCAGAGGTGTGTTTATGAGTCTGGAACCATGCGACTTTTGGTGAAACTAATTTATCTCCGATGTTTCATAGACAGACAGAATCACTCATAAATGTTTTCCTGCAGAATAAATGTGGAAACCCAGTTAGAACTGAACATGGGAGTAAATTACGTTCTGGACCACTGCATCATAAACTGCTGCTATCTGACCCGAAGTAATTTTGTTACCCTGAGGTGATTGATGATGATATCATACGTTATTGACTCTAGAGATATTGGCATTCGTATCAGCCTTTAAAATCCAATAATGTAACTGAGCATCAGTGCATCACATTCCGCACACACACACACACACACACCTCTCCAGGCAGGTCTGTGCTTCTGTTTCTGAGGCTGTTTGTGTTGCAGCTCTTTCTCCACAGCTTCCTCGCTCCCTTCATGACGTCCTTGCATCTCCTCCACCTCCTCCGCCCTTCTCTACCTCCATCTCTGTCCTCCCTCCCTCCATCCCACCACCTTGTTACCACCATCCACCTTCTTCTTCTCCCACCGTTTCATTTTCAATCTTATTCTCCAATGCCTTAATGTCCTGATCAAGCCACCCTACGGGAAAAAGGCATTTGTGCACTGTGTTCCCGCTGATGACCGACATGAGCGGACAGACAACTACACACAAGCGACTACACACACACCAACACAACCACAAAGCCCCTATCTTTCATAACACAGCAAGGGACTCCCAGTGGAACGCTGCCTGGTGGATTATTGGTTGCAGGAGAGGTGAGTCACCACAGTTCATAAAAATATAATGCTCACACTATACACATGAACATAGTAATGTACTTTTTTTCAATGGCTTTGTATACACTTATGTGCCTTTGTTGTCATGCAGAGGAGAGACGCTGATGGATCTGTGATGAAAATAGATCTGCTTCCTGGAGAGTTTCCCTGCGGATTGTACAAATACTGTGGATGTTGGGAAACCCCAGGGAGGACGAATTCAAAACATCCCATAACACACACGTCATCTCCCCGCTGAGTTATATGAGTACATTAATTGAGTGAAGGCTATGTATTTGTCATGCTCCATTGTGTATGATGTAGGGGGAAGCATGGGCAGGAATGGAATATAATTAAAGTTATGTCTTCATTTTTGTATGATGAAACTAAGTTAGATTTAGTTTGATCAGGAGCAGGTCCTCTTCCACATGTTGCACCAACATGTTTCTCAGGATCAACAAACCTCTGGATCATCAAATAACAAAGTAAAACCAAACTTACTGGAAAAATACAAACTTGAAAAGACACGTTTGGTCCACGTCGCATCCACTTACATGGAGGAGGTGGGTTTCATACTGCAGCCAGCCACCAGGGGGTGAACAACTCACTTTGGCTATACTTTTGGGGATCTGTCATGTCATCCATCTTTACATACAGTCTATGGTTGGTTGCAATGTGCCGCTTTACCTCCAGATTCCAAAACCTGATACCTGTTTTTTTGCATTTGCCTTTGTCAGTGTGCACGAGTGTGCACGAGTGTGCACGAGTGTGCATGTCACCCATAAGCTAATAATATTAAAGTATTCCCTGGGGCACAAGAACACGGGAAGACTGAAATCGCTCCTGGCTCCTTCTCTGTCCTCCTTCATTACATGAGTTTAAAATCACTACTTTATTGATTGACTCTTTAACCTTTGCTTCATTTGATCTCAAACGTCGTTATCTGTCCATCTCTCTGTTTCCGCTTCAATTTTCGGTCTAATTTTCTCATCCTTCCCTTCCTTCCACTTTATGGACCCATGACGACTACAAATTGTCATTTCTCTCCCTCGGCCTTCTGCTCCTTCTCATCTCGCTATTATCCTCTTTTCCCCCTAATTGACCGTTTTTCTTCCTCTGTCTATCCCCTCGTAGATTTACAGTTACAATAGTTACTGAGGCGGCACCCGGTGTTACCTTGCTGTGACCTCTCTCTGTCTGCCGTGAGAGGAGCACGACCTGACTCACTTTATTTCTATTTCAGGGCCTCACACCACAGGAGAGGCATTTTCTCCATTATGAGGATCGTCTTTAACTGAAAAATCAAAAATAATGTCAGGCACACAAGGCGTGATGATGAGCCTAATCTGCAAACATAAAGTCTGTTCAAATGCACTGAAGCGATGAGAAAATGTGTAAAACACTTATTAAACTGCAGTGATTATGCGCGTTAAATGAATTAACTACATCGCCTCAGATGACTCCTGATGCTAAAAGCCTGTTTAATGGCTGAATCGCATCCATTAGTTCTCACCATTCTGCAGTTAATTACAAACATTTCGACTCTGCTGCCAACAAGACAAAATAAAACGTCTCTTTTAGATGTCAGCCAACTAATCTTGTATGATTTACATAAAACTAGAGCATTCATGTTTGCTGTGGTGTTTACATGCTGTGAATGGAGAAGCCACTGAATGTAAGATGGTGTTTTGTGAACTGCTTTTACGCTTTTCACAGCAGATGGCAATGAAGGGCACATCTGCGGGCACTTCTGCTGATTTATTTCGTATGGTTCTTGTGTGTGTGTGTGTGTGTGTGTGTGTGTGTGTGTGTATGTGTGTGTGTTTGTGCACTTGTACGTGCATTTTTATGTGTCTGGTTTTATTCCTCGTGCATTTACGTCATCTTGCAGAGATCGCTGCATGAATTCCAGGCCGACCTCAGGATGGCGAGGGAAGGTGGAGATGGCGAGGAGAGCCACGGAATACCCGAGAGAGAGAGAGAGCGAGTGAATCACACCGTGACAGATAAAGAAAGACACAGAAGATAGAGTGTTAGTAGCCAGTAAGCGAGGGAGATAGGGGTCCAAAAAAAGGAGAGGAGAGGGAAGGGAGGTGCAGGGGGACTGAAGACAGTGGACGGAAATAAGCACAATACTCTTGGGGGGTGAAAGAAGGAGAAGGAGAGATACAGTGACAGGTAGCTGTTATGTCAATCTGAAGCAGACACGTCTTCTGTGTGACCTTTTCACATGAATTCACACCCCCACCCTCCTGCATCCAAGTAAAAAAAATAAAAAACTGCCCTCGTTGCTCCCCCTCGCTTTAATTTCATATTTTACACCACTTTTCCAACATAAATAGTGGTGAGGAAAGGTGACAGTTCTGACCTCTTCAGCTGCTGCTCTCCACGGTTATTTAACCAGGGAATTTAGTAATTTAATGCTGATTAAACTGCTGCAAACTGCCTTGGATAAAAAAGAATCAATCTGCAATTGCCGCAAAAACAGATAAGATAAAGAGTGGCCTGGTCACACATTAGCAAATATGCGAGTGCAGCAAATCCAGTGTGTTTCCGTGTGGAGTTCAAGAATAGTGAACTTTAACCTGCATTGTTCACTTAGCACTAACATGTGTGTGACCCTCTATGGTGTGACCGTGCTAAACTGTTGACCTACACACTCAGCCACACTGCCCTCTACTGGGCTTTGGAAGTATTTAGCAATTCATCAAAATACGTATTCTGTTATTTCTGAGGGAAAGAAAATCTAAATTTAATTTATAAACTAACATATGTCCAATAAAGTATGATATCTAATGTTGGTATTCAGATTCTAATTCTGGAGGATTATGACCAAAATGGTAATCATGGTTATTTTGAGCAATATCAGGATCACAGCTTTTTATGATGATTATTCTTCAATGTTGTGCTACAGTCCTGCTAATGTATAAATGTGGGTGTGGGCCTCATTCCTCTGACGTCTCTTTTGTTTACATAAACAAAGGACATCTTGCTCCAATCTTGCAGCTCAGTGTTTAACCCTCTCATCGGCTTCAGTCCTTCATGAGTCCCTTCTCTCTCCCTGTGTTTTTTCGTGTTTCCTCTGAGTCCCTCCGTTTATTTTCCCCACGTCTAAAGACACAAATGCATCTCAGACATAAGGAATAGTGTTGGGCTTTGTCACAGACCCCAGCACTTGTCACAGAGCTGCAGTCCATCCTCAGGCGCTACGCTTCGGCTGTCATATGCTGATGATGGATTCTCTCGTGGAGTAAATGAAGTATATATGCAGAATACTGAGATTCATTGTTTCTAACAATGTTTAATGTCACTGTTGCTGTTTTGATCCCATGCAGATCAAGAGCCTGATAACTTGAAGTATTTTGATGATTTAACACAGATTGTAATGCTTCTGGTTGTAGACATCCATATGGTCACCGTGGTATTAATGCCATCATCCCATTGTTCAGTATCTTTTAAACTTTGCCACCGGTGTCTCACCCGGAGTCATGTTTTTTCAGCTTGTGCCACATTAATGTCATCAGTGGGTACATCATCCTCATGTGTTTCCTCACATGTAAACAGACTCATATAATGAAGAAGCAATGGCTGCTTACTGGTGACCACTGGATCAATACTAAGTGAAATCATCCAGAAGTGTAAAAACTAGAATGATGGGTTTAGCAATGCTGCCCTCTGTGAGACAAACTCTGCCATCACAACTTTCTATATCAATGAAATAACACATAGAAATAACATAGGAGATACAAAAAACAACAACTGATACTTTCTTTTAAATGCAACATTTTAATATCTGTAAAGCTGACAGCAGAGGTGATGACAATGTTGCTGGTACTT
Source organism: Limanda limanda (assembly GCF_963576545.1). Lineage (NCBI taxonomy): Eukaryota > Metazoa > Chordata > Actinopteri > Pleuronectiformes > Pleuronectidae > Limanda > Limanda limanda. The sequence goes on from NC_083637.1 coordinate 8,052,168, forward strand.
TTCATAGCTTTGGTAAAACGTTTGTTTGTCTTCATAATATTTAAGATAAGATAAGATCTAAATCTATCTAAATGGTTCTATAAGGGATGGCTTACGTCTGTTACTTATCCCAATGTAAAAAATATATATCAAATAAATAGATAACAAAAGATCAAACGACTTAGTGATTGGTAACAAAGGGAAAATACAAAGTAAACAATATAATACACAAACACACATACAAAAATAAATAACTAAACCAAACATACGAAAACAAAAAGGAAAAATCTTAACACACAAGTTCTAAAACTGGATTTAAAGTATAGTTTAAGAAAGATTGTATTTTTTAAAGTTTCAGATATTTTTGCTTGTGCTGTAAATATTGAGAAAAGATAATCATCAATCGTTGTTATTCCTAAATTTTTAAACCAAATTTTTTCATATTATTATTATTATTATTATTTTATTATTTTATTATTGTCATTATAGAATTTGGACAGTTTGACCATGTTCACAACTGCCACTCCCGCGATACGTCAAAGTATCGCGATAACATGTGGAACTGACTGTTTAAACTGGAGGGAGTTCAAACCGGTGCAGTGTGAGATCAAGCTAACAAGCTAACAGGCTAGCAAGCTAACCGGCTAACAGAGGTGAGATATCTTCATCTTCATCTTCACCGGCTCCTCTTCACCAACCCTCAGCTCTGAGGCTGGGACTCGAACCCAACGCGAGCCTCATGCTAACCACATGTTAGCTTGTTGTGTTGTTGTTAGCTTGTTGTGTTGTTGTTAGCTTGATAGCTTTCCCCTTAGGAGTTCGCTCACACTCTGGATTTAAACTCAGGGAAGTTCGTGTAACAACGATGTTAAACAACAGATAAACACAGAGACATGAACGAGAAGCTTCCTGAATGATTTGATAACATTGTGGCTGGATGTTAGCTTCTGTTTTTAGCTGCTAGCTTCCCTGTAGCTGTCTCTCATTGAACGTTATCTGTTGTTGTTTTTGTGTTGATCTGTTGAATCTGACCTGTGTTAACACATCATATGAGGTAAAGACAATGCTTTAATATTCAAGGTGAACTTTATCACATGAGTCAATATCGATAATCATCACGACACCTGTCAAATTATTGGTTATATTAAGTTTAAAAGACTGAGTTTTGTTCCTCAGTGAAGTTTTTGTGTTTTCTTTATGAGCAGAGAATGACAAACAGTTGATAAACAGCGATACATTTTATTGTTCTGAGGTAAATCAGTTAAGTTTTACACCTCCTCACTCACAATATTGATAAATTTAACCTTTATTCCCTTGATATTGATGAAAATGATACTGTGATTTTGGTGATTGTTTTTTGCCCAGCCCTGTGTGTAGCTGTGTTAGTCAATTGGAATTAGTTATTGTAGAAATGATGTTAAACTTGTTATATTCTGTTGTTATTTATTGTTGTTTGATGTTATTTGTTATGATCACAGCAGGTACGGGTGGTGATAACTTATAGTTAAAAACAAGCTCACCTGTATGCAGGGAGATACATTTTTTTGTTAACCACACTTTGCTGATTATTTTGCATATTTTCATGCACTTAAAAATAAATTCCGTTTGGGTTATTAATATTATTTCATAGATGAAAGCATCTTGTGGACACGTTGGATCTTTGCAGATATCTTTCGTCCTGTCAAACAAAGTAACTCCGGCTTGACCTCGGCCTCAGCATTATATCTTCTGATTAAATATTTAAGTTATGTTTGCATCCCTGTATCTTTACTGTGTCTTTCTCCACGTGCACAGTTACCACCAGCGACTCTCAAAATGGATCTGGAAGACGACACCACAGTGTTGACAACCTTGAAGTCCTTCAACTCCTTCATCAGCTGCCCTGAACCTCCCCCGAGGCTGTCGGATCGCCCAGCGGGGAGCGGGATCCTGCAGAGTCAGTACAAACGCAGCATGGAGGTAAACCAGAACTGACAGCATCCTCAGAACGCCGTGCGGAGGCTGAAGTGTTAACATGCAACCTCTGCATCCACTGACTTCTCTTCCCTTGCAGCTTCTGGAAGCGGCAGAGAGGGTTCAATCAACGAATCGCTACCGTATGTTGGACCAGGAGAAGAAGCAGATGGAGCTGAGTCACAAGCGAGCTCGGTTTGAACTGGAGAAGGTTGCTTCTGACAGTGCACGAGACCATGAGGTACAGGGTCACACATCCTTACATGAGTGTATAAGACCAAAGCATATAGAGTGAATTAGAATACAGGATACAGAAAAAGCCTTAGAATTAGGTTTTGAATATGGTTTGGAGGGTCTTATGATAAAGCTAATTTAAAGCTACTACCATCGTGGTTTAAAATCACTTTTATTTTTTAAGAGAGGTTTTGTGTGCAGAGTTTGTAATGTCTCCATGGTTTGTAGTTTTATCTGGGTGATACAGATTAGTTTGCTGTAATAAAGCTACAAACAGGACCAACATTGAACTGATCGCTGTCTATCGCCCTGGGCAGAATTAATCTCAAATCATTTGCTTGGCTGTGGGAAGGCTTATGCACGCCTACTGTTTCTGCTTGTAGCCTTAGAGACAACATGGCTTTTTGGGCTATTTTAACTTGACTACTTCACGTTATCTACAGTAAAAGGGAAGTGTAAGTTATTCTGGGACTCTTGATATTCCATCATAATATGGTCTTAAAATGTCTTTTATTTAACTTATGGAAACTGGCAGTAACTCTGCATGAACTGCAAGCGTCAGAGCAGAAATTTGGATAAACATCTTTCTCTAACTCTTATGTTAAAGCATGAGGTGGACCGGAACCAAGACCTCTTGGGACGAATTAAGAAGTTGGAGGAAAGAGAGATCGATGCAGCCAAGAACCTTTCAGAACAAGTGGAAGCAAATCGCTTTGTTCGTAAGAACCTGGAGGGCCTGAACAAGAAGCTGGAGGAGCGAGATTCCCGTCTCAACACAGCTCACCAGGTAAACACACGCACAGACTCACACGTACACTTACTCTGCTGCTTTGGTCACGTCTCTTATCTTGTGTCGGCTCACTTCTGTAATCTGTTCCCAGGCCAGCAGTTCTTTGAAGGATGAGATCAGAGAGCTGAAGCAGAAGATTCAAAACAAAGACTCAACAATTTCTTCTCAAACTCTAGAAAACCAGGAGCTTCAAGAACAGCTAGATTTACAGCGCAGGTAAAGACACATAGAGAGACGACCTCTCACCAAGCTTTGATTCATGCCGATGCTCAGTGAGCTGCACTGCATACGATTAATATTGACCAAGCACTCTTATCTGATTGCTTCTATAATCAGGAAGTATCAGGAAGTCTCTCAGCTTTGCCAAAGTCTCCAAGCGGCCGAGTCCTCTTGCTCAGAGCACATCATCAAGATTAAGGTAAGCAGTGACACACGAGTGCTTCCCCTGGGATGGAGTTGTAGCCACAGAAGCAAATCATCCTTGAAAATGCTTTTCTTTTTATCTGCACACCTGAGAGGTTTCTTTTATGTGTAAAAAAAAATCCACTGAATGTTTTTGCTGTGTGCTGAATATTTATGTACTGGTTTTCCTGACTTCTCTCCTCACTTGTGGCAGGAGCTGGAGAGGCGTCTCACCTTCCAGGAGCAAGACATCGCGATTGTGAAGACTGTAAAGCTGGAGGTGGCCAGGCTTCCAGATATGGAAAAGGAGCTGAAGCGCCTCAGAGAAGATAACGCCTTTCTCAGGTGGAACCCATGTTTAAATCTCTAATGCCTTCCCAAAAGATATAGTTTTCAAGGACCGCTGGTCAGTGCAATCCTCCAGTGCTCAACATGTCCCTGTGGTTTAGGATTAATGTTTTCACCGTGCGTATACAAGCAATGTGAAAAGAGGAGGAAGAAGAGTATGAAAGAAACGACATGACAGATCAAATGCAGAATTACAAAAGCTGTGTTTCTCTCTGTTTGTACAAACCTGCTTTCAGTGAAAGGTCATTTTCAGACGAATTAGAGGTGACAAAACTAACCCTGCTTTCCTCTGTGAGCTTTATCACTGAAGGGCATTTGATCTGCCTCTAGAGAGACACTGCAATCTGAGGATGTGGAGTGATCCCATTAATGCAATGTATTTGATTCCTTTCTACACTTCCCTGCTTTGATTATGTACATCAGTTATCTACATGTGCACAGAAACAGTCACTGTGATCTCACTTAATCTGAAATCACATTTTAAAATTGTCGCCAGTAATTGCCAGCACTCAATTCCTACATCTGAGGCTGAATCCCAAACTTTGAAGTCAGTGTTGTCTTTGGTGTGTTCACTCTGTGAAGGGAGAGCCGGGAGAACTGCAGCCTGCTGAAAGAGGAGGTGGAGGGGCTGAGGAGGAAGCTGGAGAGGATGGAGAAAACTAAAGAAGAGCTTGTCAATGTGGAACTGGACAAAGAGGTAACTTGTGTGTGGCTGTGAGATGGCATTGTGCATTTCACTTTGTACTCATTTACTTGTACTCCAGACTTTTTGGATAATATTTGCTGACTCTTCATCTATTTTTGTTATTAGCAGATTGTCTTTAAGGAGTTAAGCTTGTATTTAGTATTTTTTTCACTGACGTTTTTTTAATTCAAGTTTGAACAGATTTTGCTGTGTCTGCTTTCTTTAAACAAAAGTTCATCATGTAACCTGATGTTTCATTCCACTCTTAGCGACTGGCTGAGAAGCTTCACGCCTGGGAAAACCTGGGACAATCTACTGGACTCAACATAAGGTGGGACACATAGTCTGTATGTTGGGACATCTCACGTCTGAGTGTGTGACTGTAGGGGAGATGGACGAGTGCATATATTCCAAAGTGCCACTCAGTGGCGCTGTTGTCACATCGAATGAATGTGTGTCATCTCTGTGGAAGGATTCCACCAGAGTGCGTAGGTGTGTGTGTCTGTTTTGTACCTGCTGGTGTGTGCGCTGAGTGTGTCTCAAAGCATCCAGTCAAAAGTAATGAGAGAATGATTGCATGTTTCCTTGTGAGCAGTGGAGCAGATCTGACAGATTATACAAACTGCAGCCTTGTTGACTGCATGCATGCATGGATGCATTCTCACACACATCATTTTCTCTATGATTAAGTCTGGCTGTGATGTTTACAGAATGCTAAATGGAACACACAGCGTGCGTGCGTGGGTGTGTGTGTTTAAAATGTGTTTGACTTTCCTACAGGGCAGAAAGAGGAAGGTAGACAGTATTCTGTAAATTATGGAATAAAATCAAATCTTTCCTCATGCACGGCTTCCTTTTAGTCTTATGTAATGCGTTATGGGACCTGACAGCATTTGTTAAATTTACAGTTATCAAAAGCCCTGAGAGGATCACAGGCATCCTAATACTAACCTTTTATATAATATAATATATGAGAGGGGCTGTCCATCATTTCGCTGCCGTTCTGGGTGGATTGGGTTGAAATATGAAATCATTCTTAAATGTCAGGTGGTCAGACTGCCGTGTCATTGGCTGGTGGGAGCTGGTGATTCAGGAAAAACCAAACCAAACTGGTTCACATAAAACAAGCAGCTATATGTGAGACGTTTCAAAGTAAGTTAATGCAAGGTTAATTAACATCTAGCTTTAACGTTGAGGGCAAAATTATGTATGATGAAGGAAAAACACACAGTTCACCAGTGGGCTGTGTATTCCCTCCACTGTTTGTACTGGCCACTGGTGATGGATCATGATTATTCATTGCTGTTTGCTACGTAAGTGATATAAATTTTTTCTTTTCCGTGAATGTTGTTTGTGCCGAAATTGCAACTGGTAGATTTTTATCTGCAATGGTGGCGAAGCGACATCTCCCATGATTCCACGCTGCTTCACTATGTCATCAAACTAGGAGAGACCCCAACGGCCGAAGTATGATAATTTACATTCAATTATTAGGTGGTTATTATTTTTCCTGGCAGGTAACTGTGATGTAGAGAAGTGACTGCAACGTCATCATACTTTACTTTTGAATTAATTTACATATTTTATCTTTTTCTATTACCGACCATTTTGTGTTGGTCATTAGTGTTGAGAAAAGAATCTCCACAGAAGTTGTTAATGAGGTGGAAACGCATGTGGTGCTTCCAGTTGAGGAGTTTGTCTCATGCAGACCCAGAAGTCGATGCTGTGTTGACAGAGGAAAATAACTTTTGGACAGAAGTTCAGCCGGTCCAACAACAATCAATGTGGCCCCCCCGGTGGAGCAGACGAGCCGCACAGCCGCAGCCGGGGTTTGCCAGCAGTTGGCTGGCTGCTGGTGTTTGTTTCCTTTCCTTCTGTTTCACAGTCTGATAACATTGTGCTTGTTTGTGTGTGTGTACCCATGTGGTTGACAATTGAAATTGGTCAGAAAGCAGAATGAAAATATTTCCCTTCAAATTAAGCTGTTCTGTGAAACAATGTTGCCTGAGACAATATGTGGAGGGATTTTCTGGGAATGTGTTTCCTTCTCGTAAAATGTTTTCACCAGCTGAAGATAGAAATTAGATGGTTTGGTCCGTTTATGTCTTGGGTTCATTTCTACTGGAGGAATAGTTTTAATGCAGAGATGGAGCTAATTAGACTCATACCAGCAAGTTCATGCAGTGAAAAACAGTTTGAGGTGTTTGTTGTGTTTTGATTCTGTTACAACAAGACTTTCTGGGGTTTTTGTAGTTCTCCTAATCAGCTCCCACATTCCCCTAATTAATATAAGTTGTCTAGCATTTTGAAAAAAAACATTGTATATATTATATTTTAACAATTTATTCTTTAATTAAAATATCTTTATCTTTCTGCCGGGGAGTCCTGGTCTAGATGGGCTGCACTGAAATGCAGCAATGATTTCTGGGTAATAAAAAACACATGAAAACAAATTAAATCAAATTTGGGATTATGTTTGGTACAATCAATCAAATAATCAACAATAATTAACATATTTATAGATAATAATTATTACTTGCAGCTCACCAACAAATTTCGATCTCTATAGTATAATTTGAGCATAATATAATAGTAGAGTATAATAGTATAAATATTAACATTTTATCTCACTAGAGATTTTCTCACAGGTGTTTTCGGACCTTTAAGTTTCGAATGAACAAACGCTCTCTTGTTTGTCTGAAAGCGAGCAGCAGCAGGAGGAGGAGTTAGGGTTTGTTCGGTTCCTCAGGTGTCTCATCACCAATTTGAATTGAACCGACAACAGTTTAACAAGACTCTGGAGTAAACTTCTGTTAGAACCACTTCCCTCTACTCACTTAAGTATACGTGTTCAGAACTGGACTCGCAGCAGCCGTGCACTCCCCCGACAGCCCATTCACTCTACACAGCACCGCACCTTGTAGTTGTTTAAGACGTCTCACCAAATAATATACACAACCTGTTATTTGCAGCCAACAGAGATGTCTGGTTCATGAAAAAACCCCAGCAGAACACAGAAAACCCATCCCCTTGTATAAGCTAAGGAGAGGGCTAATCCCTCTGTGCTCAGGGCAATGTGGAATTACCTACTTTGGCTACTGCAGTTATTCCATCCTGTGATTCATGAAGTCATATTTTAATCATGAGATTATTTCCACACCTCAGGCTCCACCTAGCTAAACGGAAGCGGTGATAAATCCACGCCACCCAAATTTCACACGGCCCTCTCTGGATTTTCCAACCCCGGCGTTCACCTTGACTGCTCGGCCTTTTCCGCCCCCTGTTCCTAATTTGTCATATGAGTCAGCAAACTGCCGAACGCTGGAGCAGAATACCAGCCTCAGCTCTCAGGACACCACCGACCGGCTCCGACTGGAAGCTGAAGATTGGTCAGACGCTTCATTTATTTACTTTCATACATACTTTATTTTTCACTTGTTGCAATCACTTCATCACGTTGAGCTGCATCGTTTTTTTTACATCCACGGAGGATGGGCAGATTTTGCATGGAACTTTGTAAAAGGAAAACTTTGCTGCAGTTCCCGGACATTTTTATATCTCACAGATGCCATTTTTGATATTTTTACCAATTTCCCAGGGATTAATTCATGGATCTTGTTGAAAAAAATTCTAAGATTACTAGCGAATAACTGATGTCTATCTATTTCTTTAAGTGTAGCTTTATTCTTATGTGTGTATTTTTTTTATGTTGTCAATAAATACCGTTCTTGGTCATTATAAATTGACTGTATTGATCAACCTATCATTCTTCTGCAATAGAGATTATGATTGATCTGCATTGTTTTGTTGGCAGAGCTAAGAGGCTGGGTTGAATGTAAGGGGACTGGGTGGTGGAGCTCACTCTACTGGGGGCCGTTCTACTTTAGGTGTGGCAGCAATAATAGAATTTAGATGTTAAATTGACTGCATTGCCTCTCTGAGGGCTTTTCTGGTCTAAATAAGACTCAATGTGCTTTACAACGCGAGTCACACAGAGCTATTCACACACATTCATTCATTGCTTCTATATATGCCTCTCCACTATCGTACGTCCTGCAGCCGTGCGCTTCAGTTCCTCACCTCAGGACACTTGACTTGCAGACTGTAGAAGCGGGAGACTAAACAGGAGCTTAACTCATCACTGTTTCTCAATAGATAAGCAGAATCCTGCTTTCTTTTTAGGTTCCACACTGGAGTGAGCGTTTGGAGGTCATGTGGTGCCAGAGTATGTCACCCTCTGCGTTGTTGCCTTCCCTTTTGTGTGTTTGTGTGTTTTGTTATCTTTCAATCTCTCCCATGGAGTGAGTTTGTTTTGTGGAACTGTGACCAGTATTTAGCCCATTATCCTCCCTTCATCTCGCCCTCTGCTGCTCATGTTATTATATTTCCCAGCTCCCCACTGGCCAACTAACAAAAGAATATGGAAACGCTGTCATTTTCTGTTATTCTCTTTCCTCTCTGCTTTCTCTGATATATAGATTTTTCAATCTGCTGTGTGTCTGTGCGCGTGTGTGTATTTTCGTACATGTGTATACTGACTCCTCTGGGTTGTGTCTGTCTGTAGGAAACCAGACGATCTTTCCAGGGAGGTGATTCAGATCCAGCAGAGAGAAATTGCACTGAAAGAGCAGAACTACACACTCAACAGCCGGTAAAACCCACACACACACACTCGTCCTCTCTCTGCCTTCAGCCCTTTTCCTCTAATCCTGTGTGCCTGCATGCTTCTTTCCCCCCCAAATATCTATTGGAGCGTATCTCTGAGAAGTCCTTAATTGTCACAAAGTTAATTAAACTGGTCCTGATTCTGATAGCACTCCTGACAGTAACCACTGGTGTGTGAGTATGTGTGAGAGAGATTGTGAGAGTGAGGGAATTCGCTAATTAAACTCGTCCTGTTTAAGAAGAGGTGATGTCTGTAGGGAGATCTGCCCGCATGCTCTCGCATATTCCTGCTGCAGCTGAGAAAGCTTTCATTAGCTAACAAGCGTCTCTTCTCTGCCGAGCGTATTGGGCTCATTATGAAATATTAGAAACCGCAGAATGGGAGACGGGTGGGTGGGGGGGATGGAGAGGGGAGCTGGTGCTGTAATTATTGTCCCCTGGTATAATTATTGTCTTGTTGATCAGACTTGGCAATATCACTGCTGCAGATAATTCCTGACCACTTAGTGTAGGAATTATTTGGTGTTAGGAAGGTAACTTGTCTGTTGGGGAGTATTACACTAAATTTGCATTGCTTTTCACAGATTGTCTGAACATTAAGCACTAATCAGCCTCTTCACTCCCTCGTTATGAATCCACACACACATTCAGTCTCTTGCTTTCCACCACATACTGTAGATATAGATGGACGCCACATTTCCACTTCCTCCTGTTGTAAATTCTAAGAATTAAGATAAAATATCTTGCATACATGTTATCATGTTCGCCCTGTTTTTATAGCATCAAGTATCAAATTAAAACCACTTTCCTGACGTGTAATTTGATTAAAAACTGTTTTTTCTTTTTGACCCATCCATCCATCTCAGAGTCCATCGGCTGTGATTTGAGAACCAACTAGCTATGACTTTGGGGCTGTTCATTATTAACAGTCTGACTTGTTTCTCAACACAAACGGCAAAACCCTTTTGCTTGTGTTTTAGGTCCAGACAACATTTTGGCTAATCTCTATAAATCATATGTTTATTTGAATGCAGATAAATGAATAAGCCAATAGCTGAATGCATTTTGATCGATGTGTTCAGCCTCTCTTGCTCTCCACATGGACTGTTTACCTGCGAGCACCCAGAGATTGGTCAAAGTAGAAACGTTAACCTGCAGCCTTCCACCAGGGGGAGAACCAGATAATGTTGCATTGCTCTTGGGAGCTGTCATGTTGTCCATATTAATATACAGTCTATGTTTCTGAATGTATCCCTGTCTGTCAGTGTGAGGAGTGTGGAGCGCTCGCAGGCGGAGCTCCGTGCTGAGTTGTCCCAGCAGCGCAGCAAGACTCTGGAGGAGCAGAAGAAGAGGGAGACCCAGGACGCTCTGGTCCGTCGGCTCCAGAAGAGAATACTGTTACTAACAAAGGTGCCCGACCATTAAACACACTCGCACAAAACACACACACACACACACATCCGATGTCCCTTCACGACACAACTTTTTTTCAGAATTCCACTTTAAACACTCGGCCAGACACTTGACTCTCAAGGCCAGTGCAGAATTAATGATCGCCCTCTGTGATTGGTTGAACAATGTCATGTGACTGCTGTAGCTGTCTGCCCCAGCTCTGCAATTCCTGACTTGACCTCCCTGCATTATTGATTTCTCGGTGTGTGTAATTCCCTAGGTCAACATGCCCAGACTCTTAGTACACAAATCACACTTGGACACACACACACGCGTGCACACACACTCAGCCACCACTATAACTAAGTAGAGCTAAAGGCGTGCTGGAAATATGACTTGGCCTGAGATTGCTTTGGCAGAGGCTGCAGTCAACCATTTGCACTCTACCAGGCAGTCAGAGTGTGGGAATAATTGTTGTTTCTATTGTCCAGTCACAATGTATTTGAAGGATTATCCATTTCAGTTGTTTATGAATTCTTTGCTTTTTAAACATTGACTTGAATTTGCCCAGGAACTATTTTTTGAGCATTTTGTTTCTCACCGGCCACACATTCCTAAAGTTATATTAAACTAAATGAATATAGTTGGAATACACTGATGGTTCTCACCCAACCATTGCTTCAGCAGCCCCAGTATGTTGTCATTTTTATTTTTGCTCCTTTTGTATATTTCTAAGAAACCTACAGCAAACTAATGGATATTGCAAAACCACAACAAGTAAATTTGACAATTTCTAACTATTATGTACCTAATGTAGCCGGCTATCAATAGTGATGCCTGCTGACTAAAGTAAAATAAAAGCTATGCAATAACAAAAACTGAATTAATATGGTGCTCAGACCCTAACGGGAAATAAAACAGAGGAAAGCTCAATGGCCCTCAGTGGAGCAGCAGGCCCTTTTTAAAACCACATTTAAATGTACCAGAGCAAGATTTGTATCTGGATCTACACCAAATTGTAAACGCTTAAATTCTCTTAAACCTGCCAGATTTTTATTGTCCATCAAGATCCATGAATTATTTTCTGAGAAACTCGCTATCTCATAATTTTGAAGATCGCCCCTGATCCAATCTGCACCAAACTTTAATGGGTTCTTTCCTGATCGATACCACATCCTTCCACCAGGTTTCGGGGTTAAGTATCCTTGACATGCTTAAACACAAACATGGATCAGAAACCCAATTAGCAACTGGAATACTACTACACATGTAATCAGTTATAATCTCATAATTTCTGAAATATTCATCAAATATGAAATGTGTTTTTTTCCCCTTATCAATGAGTGTTCAGCAAGTTCAGTGGCTAACTGAGGTCGGAGAAGTTTTCTTTGTATCTCCTCCTCCTGTATGACCAAATCATCACATTTGAAAAGCTTGAAACTGTGGAATATAAAGGTTTCACTTGAGAAATCACTATGGCTTGTTTGTCAAAACTCTGGTCAACACAGTAAGATTCATATATTTACATATTCCGCCTTCGCCTCTGGGAAATGACTGTAGCAACTCACTGGTTCACAAACCGGTGATGATTTAGTGCCTTGTTCAGCTGCACGTTGACAAAAAGTTCTCCCAGAAGTGGAGAGGGGAATCATTTTCATTTCACCCGCACTCCAGGATCTTCCAGCGTTTCCAAATGAAATGAATCCTCCCCACTCTGACACGAGGCTGTCTCCTTCATCCGACGGCTGCCACACTCGGATGTTCTGTTTCTGACAGACTCGCTGATCCATTAGACGCACAGTCGCATCTCCGTGAACTCGATAAAAACAGCTGACATAAAAGCAATTTGAGAAAAGAAAAAAGAAATAGATGACGAAAGCTGTAATGATAGTTTTATCACTCTGTCTTCCTGCTGCATGATTGTTTTCAAAATGAGAGTTTTATCAGAGAGGAGCTGACAGATTTTTGATTTAGATTGAGTGACTTTCATTGCACGTAAATAGACAGTAAATAGCCTGGAGTCCTGCTGTTTAGGAGAGAGGCAGCCAACTCGTCCACACTGACCTCTAAACGTGTGATTTTACCTTTTTGTTTTTACCTCTGTTCCCTGCTCTGTTTTGCCTTTTTATCGTCTTCTCTCCTCTCCAAGGTTCTCACAAGGATACACACTCTATAACGCCGCGGTGTAATGTTGCATGACAAATGAAGCCGCCGCAGCGCCAAAAGACATAACGTTGAATTAAGGTTGATTTGGATTTTAGTGTTTTTTTAAAGCACCTGACTCAGTCATCCTAAAGTGGATTATGTTGGTTTTGATCTGGCTAATCACAGGCGGAATCTGATTAGGGAAATCTCGGTTTGTTTTCTGACGCTACCTCATGAGCTAATCTGACAGAGCAACTGCAGCTCGTTATTCATATAATTTTACCTCCATGAATTACAAGATGCTTTAGAATCATTCTCAGCCCGCCGCACTACTTAGGAAACAATATACAGTTAATCACGTGGCATTTGTGGTCTTGTGTTTATTACCTGACTTGAACCCGAATGTCAAATTTCTCCAGGTTAGCCCTGTTTAACAAGTGACTGCTGAGCTTTTCATAACCCTCAAAATCGAAAGGCCTCCTCCTCGGCAGCCCGGTTGTTTGCAAGGTGTTTATTAAAAGCCTGATTGCCACAAAGTGCGGCCTCTTAGCTTCATAATACAAAAAGTAGCTGTGCGGTGAAGGGAGGGGAGGAGTCGCATCGTTTCAACGGTCTTGACTGACGGGGAATTTGAATTAACAAACTGGCTGTTTGCCAGTTTTTAAACAGATTAGATTGTTCTCATTTATTCTGTTACCTAGCAACCAGTGCAGATTTACTGTGTAACGCATGAATTAAATGTTGTACTAGTTCTTCTGAGTATAAATATACATATTCTGCGCACTTCTTTTTTTTCTTTTTTGGGGGCAAGTAGTTGCAACTTCATCAATGAGACATTCAAGAGGCTTTTCCTAGTTTTGATCATACGGAGTATATATGGTGTTTATGTGGAGAGGTGAGAAATCTGGGTTCTCATATCCTCGATAAATGCAAGTATTTCAGTAGATGAAGATACGCAGCTGTGACTGGTGGCATCCTTTGATGCACTGGTCAGAAACAGCAATAAGATCTCTTCATGCACCAGATGTTGACATGCTTCAGCAAAAGAATTGTATATAATTTAAAAACCTGATAACAACCAGGATACTGGTACACAAATATTCCAATACAGAAACTTCTCTGGTCATCCTCCCTCCTCTTCGTAGCCACCGATTTCACTCGTTCTCTCTTTTTCTGCCAGATAGTAAACATACTTGCCATTCGCTGTCTAAGAAGTACTACACCTCGGTGTAGTTTGTGGGTCTGTCTCTTCCCCTTCTGCCATCTGCCTGGCACCATTTTACCTCTGAGCTAGAAACCTACTTTCTTGAATTATGACAAAGATTTGTGTTGTGCAATCACACAGTCGACTTTCACCCTTTTATGATTTTTGTGGCATCTTCTTTGAAAGGTCTTGGCCATTTCGTCTACCCACATGCAAGTGTTCCACCAAAACAAGCCCCCCCTTACTATCTTGCTGTGGCACTATTGCTGCATCATGGTCTTAGAAAAAACACCAACAAGCCAGAATGTTTTTTCCCCTATAGCAGAAAGATAATGGCTGCAGTCTTCTCCGGAGCTGACACAGCGCTGCAGAGGCTGTGACGGACGACTCTCTAAGCAAACAGACTTTTTTTTCACTCCGTGAGCCGGAATGACCGAAGTATCATCCAGCTTCCCCACAGACTGCAGCACAAATTAAGAACTGGATTTTCAGATTATTTATTATTATTTTACACTTGACACCACAAACAAATAATTTATACAAACTGCAGTCAGCTGAGTCTTCCGTCTCGCACGGCATTAAAATGTAAGTGATTGGAGTTATGGTCTTTGACTTGTGGTAAGCCTGCGTTGGAGAAGTGTCTCTCAGCTGAATCCCTGTCTCCTCAGCAGAAACTAAGTGCTTCACATCACCATGGCAACCTCAGAGTGCAGTTGGGCACAAACAGTTGATTTAGATCAGATGATCAGACGGCTTCTCTGAGGTTTAACATTAACAATTTAACAGTTTTTACAGGAAAATGCCATTTTAGTTTAGTTTCAGTCAGGAGACAACAGGCAGTTAACTTCAGTTGGTGAACACACACACACACACACACACACACACACACACACACACACACACGGTAAGAATGTCAAACATAAAGACGCAGACCGATAAAGACTTGTGAGCTACTTGGAGATGTTTTGTCAGCGTGAGTGACATTTGTGAAGATGTCGACTTAAAGAGGTTTTGATCGTCTCTTCTTTAAGAGGACCAGCTACTGGGGAGTGTCGATGTCCTGGGCAGATTACAGTGCTGAGGACATTCCAGTATCTCATATTATACAAGAGAGATAAAGAAGCATCATTTATGATTCATTTGCAAAGACATTTCTCTGTCACATATTATTCTTTATCTTTAGTCTAAAAGGACATTTGATGTTGGTTATCACATGAGGAGAAATACAAATGAGCGGAACCACAACAAGCTTCTCTTGTCATAACTTTGAAAAAGAAATTCGCAGCTCCCTCTCACTCTCTTATTTACATTTGCCTGTCATATAAACACAGCAACGTACATAATACAAAGATAACACATCAAAGGGCTTTGATTCTCCCAGTTTATGTACACACACCACATATTTCTGTACTAACTAATATAATCTCATGACTTACTTTCTTTTTGAAAATGTCTTTACAAGTATGCAGTAGGAAACAGATGTTGTAGGGTTATATTAATGTGTGTGTGTGTGTTTGTTGTGTTACAGGAGCGTGATGGAATGCGGGCGATACTGGAGTCTTATGACAGCGAGCTGGCGCCTACAGAGTATTCGCCTCAACTCAGCAAGCGACTCAGAGAGGCCGAGGACATACTGCAGAAGACACAGAGCCACAATGCAGAGATGGAAGTGAGTCTGCACACATACCTACACAACACATGTATTCCCAGTGTATTCCCTCGTTTGTCCTCCAGTTAGACAAGTTTATTATTAGAGAAATAAGCTTGTATTTAATGATATTGATATCACTGATTTTCACACATACATCACCTTAGCTGAACAAAATGTTTGTTTTGTTGGTCTGGACCTTTCACACCTCTTAGTTTTGTTCACTCTAAACAAAAAAGAAGTGAGAGGATCTGGATTAAACAAGGGTTGGTGTGAATGCCCCAAAGTTTAGTCAGTTCGGAGACACGTTGTTGACTTTGCTCGTAACTAATGGCCCAAGTGAACGAGTTGACAGTCACTGCACTGAAAACTGATGAAACCCGCTCTTGTGAGGCGCTGGGACATTATGAGCAACGCTGGAATGATGAGACGATGGCCGACGTGTCAGTGATGGAAAATTAATGAATAGCACACTTTGATTGAAATATAGTTGCATCTCTTTCTGATCTGCTCGCCTGCAGCGATTCTGTCAATACTGTAAATCAGAAGCACAACAAGTCATTTTTCATGCTCGTCTTTTGTATCGGTGCCTCCTTCCTTCCCTTCCTTCCTTCCTTCCTTCCTTCCTTCCTTCCTTCCTTCCTTCCTTCCTTCCTTCCTTCCTTCCTTCCTTCCTTCCTTCCTTCCTTCCTTCCTTCCTTCCTTCCTTCCTTCCTTCCTTCCTTCCTTCCTTCCTTCCTTCCTTCCTTCCTTCCTTCCTTCCTTCCTTCCTTCCTTCCTTCCTTCCTTCCTTCCTTCCTTCCTTCCTTCCTTCCTTCCTTCCTTCCTTCCTTCCTTCCTTCCTTCCTTCCTTCCTTCCTTCCCCACCCTTTGTGTTGTTTTGTCTGTTTAGGCCCAGCTGAGCAAAGCACAGGAAGAGACGATGACCATCAAACTGCAGCTACAAACGGTTAGTATATGATCACACAATCCCCCACACTTATTACTGGTAGTGCTTTAGTCTGTAATAAAATACATATGGCTTTCTTTAATTGTTTGATGTTTTTGAGCCTAACTTCCATTCATACTCATACTCACAACTAACACAAATTAAAATATATAATACTTATTAATGCTATAGAAACATTAATTACTACCGAATCATTAACCAAATGATCAAAGACATTGCAGCCTCTACCATTAGCATATTTTGTTTCACACAATGTTGATCAGCCACCAGCACCAGGTAAATCTCTATTTGGCTACGTCCACACTAAAAAGTCTCCATCCAGAAAAGCTGTTTAGCTCTGTTTCTGAATCATCTCCATCCAGACAAACACACCTGCAAACAGATCACATGCCCATTCACGTACACTTGTTGTGTGTGAATGCGTTATATCGTTAAATCTGAAACTCTGGCGCGGCTGCAGCGATGGGTTTTATGTTAGCCAGCAATTACTGGTTTGCCAAGAGGGGAGCAACCAAAGCTACTGGGACAGAACAGGTACAGAACCCCTATGTTTCTGAGGCTCCAGATAAAATGTATGCGGCACTCAAACAGGCGTCACAAGCATGCATCACCAGTGTTGGTGTAATCACCCTCACCGCCAGAAGAGGGAGACAACAGTTCTACCCTAGGAATTTAAGCTGTCTCACGTGTCTCTTAAATTGTGACTGTTATCCTGTCAGGTGTACTTTGCCTGGCTGTGATTTGGAGATACTCACACAGCTCTGTGACGCACATGCTGACCATTATATGACTTCTACAAGGAGCCCAACTCAGGTCAAGCTGACCCCTTCATATTCAACAGCCACAGAACAACTTGCTTTTTTGCATTACTGTCGCCCTCTTGTTACATCCTGACTGAAGGGACACAAATTGCCGTTGAAGCACACACTGGGTAATTGCCAGGTTACGATGACCACATACTTGAGTGACATTTGTGAATTTTGCCGGTTTAAATGGACCTGTTCAGTTTTCTTTTTCTTATTTACGTGTTGTTGAAGTTACAGAAAAGTTATAAAAAAAAAAAGTGTATGCTATGGTATTTGATATCAATCCAGGATAACCTAAAGAGTTGGCAGGTGTGACTCTCTTACACAAACCGTGATTCTTTTTGTGGCTCCTTGTTGCCAAGGAGACGTCAACACAGCCATAGCAATGAGTATTGACGTGTGAAATCCACCTGTCTGGTGTAGCAGTAATTACTTATTCGTCTTGGGAAGACTGGGAGAGAGAGGATGAGCTGAGAGACAGACAGATGCTGTCAGAAAGAGAGGAAAATGGGTGTGCAAATGGAAATGAGAGATAATTGCAGAGGGGAGAGTGAGATCCGGGAGAAACTAACTAAGACATCCACAGACTATAAACAAGGGCTTGGGGGGAAAAGAGCCGGGACATTCTGACATGAAAAATGAGTTTGAAGACTGATGGCGTATATCTGTTTGTCTGGATGTCTTCCTGGAAAAGATAGCAGCGCGCTGGAATAGAGTCCTCAAGATTTATCCTCAGGCGAAAGGTTTGTGCCAGGCACATGGCCAGAGGTGGTGTGACATTAATGCTCCGAACCCATTTTCTTGTCTGTCTGTCTCAGGTGGAGCTGGAGCTTGAGTGTCTGAAAAAGCAGCAGAACTCTGTGGCTGACAGCAGCTCTCTGGCCACCAAAGAGGAGGTCAACATACTCAGGTAGTTAGCACACACACGAATACCATCAAGTCAAAGGTTAACTCGCTCACTATATACATCTAGAGATCAAGGATTAACCTATTGAGTCGATAGTCTGCACAGTCACTGATTTGACCTCGTAGATATTCATCAGAAGTAAGGGAGCATGTGTGGATGCATTTTCTTCCAGGCAAAAAATTGAAGATTTAGAGTCGGAGCGGCAGCGGTTGGAGGAGCAGAACAACATTCTGGAGATGAGACTGGAGAGACACAACCTGCAGGTGAGGCACCAAAACTTTCCCCTAACTGTTTTCCTGTGATGGATTTACTCATCTGGCACAAAGGAACCAATTTAATAAACCCAAGGGCAGGAGCCCAGCCGGTATGACACCGCAGATTGATTCACCCAAACGCTACCGATATCTGACAGGTTTTCAAAAGCAATTGGACCCAGGTGTGACTCCAGCAGCGTCCAATGGAGAAATAGTAGAAACTCGGGCTGATTTAAAGTCCTGCTTTATTGGTTGGAGGGATTAGAATGAGCATTACAGTTGTGGGGAGCCAGGTATCGTGACAATATATGTAGACTCCCCAGTGTCTGCTGTAAATGAAACTGGATGAAATGAATTGTGGCAGGTAGCCGCCTTTACATAACTCGGACACACAAACTCACATGTGGACGTGTGCATCTAATCCGGCTACTTTCATCTGGCAGAGCTATTCGACGAACTCCCTCAGTTATACCTGATCCCTTCCCCTTTTTAAATTGGCTCTGACTGTGTGTGTGTGTGTCTTTCATCTCAGTCAGGTCCTCTAACTCCCCTGACTCACACTGTGCCAAAGCAAGTCTACCAGGGCGCTTTAATGAAACGTGTGTGGGCAAGCGTGTTGGTTCCATTTAGCCGTGAGGTGAATGAAATCCATGTGTTCTCAAGCATGACCACCACTTTTAAAGCAATTGACAACTGAGTGTGTGTGTGAGTGTGTGTGTGTGTGTGTGGGGGGGTTCAAGGTTGCTTGGTCAATGGATCAGGTCAGTTCTAACGAGTTAACTTTCATGACTCCTCCACGGTCTGATGCACAGCAAGAGACCCCTACATCAGACCGAGTGGGGAGATGAATGACTGAATGAGGAGCATTTGAAAGGAGGAGTGAATGGCTGAATGCATAAGCATGAGTGACTTACACTGAATGCTTGAATAAAGTGACAGCGGGGATTTTCATTATATCAACTTGCACTTCAGATTCCCGTGGCATAAAGCCATCATTTCCGCCCTGTCTATATATTTAGATCATACTGACTAGTGTGACTGTCAACCACTCAGATTACCGATGTAATGAGGCTGCTCCTCATGGAATCGGGCTCAATAATCCCCCCCGAGCAGTCTGTCAGGAAGCTCTCCTGGGAAATTTTGCATTTTCATACGTCTTTCTTATACACCTACAGAATATTTCAAGAGCATAAATACATACGTTAAAATATCATTAAGAAAATGCCTAGTTTTTATCATGTTGTTATGATTTCTGTAGTTTTGATTCTAAAGCAGATTTTAAACATGAACAATGGAAAATCCGCTGAATTCATATAGAGAGATATAAATGCCACACTAAAAATGACATTTAAATGTTTAAATGTTACAGCACATAGATACTGGAGTCTGTTCTTATCATATCTCATCTTTCCAAGCTGACAACTTCTTTGGTGTGTTCTACGTGTACGGAACCTCTTTTTCAGTCTAAATGTCTGCATTCATTTGTTCTTTTTTACATTTTCACATCCGACCAGTGTTAGAAACGTGATCAACTCGCTAACTGTGAATTCTCTGCACATTTTCCTTGTGTATTCTCATATGGGCTCACTAGGATATTCTCTGGACATGTTATGTGCAGGCTGGCAGGAAAAAACTCACATACAGCAATACTCCCAGGAGAATGTATCTGAAAGCAGCACAGCAGTGATGAGTATCTTGTATCACTGGCTAGGTGGTTGCTTTCTGTGGTGGAAGTTCTCAGTCTCTCACAAGGGATCACAAAGTTTAAAGTACGTTAGCCAGCTTCCTTTCGGTTTAACTGAGGTTTTCCAGCATCATGATGTTGGCTCACTTTCGATCTCCATGGTAAAGTGACAAGAACAATATAGAGATGCAGAGTTTTGCATAAGCCCCTGCTGTCTAACAGATGGCCAGACATTAAAATATTTCTTTGCCTGCGAATTTCTTACAGTTTCAAGTCATATGACCTTCACTTTTTATAATTTTTCAGCCTTGTATAGATATATCCTTTAACCCGCCGCAGGATATAAGTCATCGGAAGTCTGGATATTAAGTAATCAGAGAAACGAGCATCTCCTTCAGCTCTTCCTGACATCCTGTGTCTGAGAGCTGCTGAGATGAGCCCTGATTTTGAACAGGAAGCTGCTTCATTAAGAATCCAGGTCTTTTTCGCCAAATCTTTGAAAGCACTCACATTCTCATAGCTTCACATTAATTACCAGTTTAAAGTCACGTCATAACTCGTGTTTCTTTAGGGATATTATTCTTTAAGCTGCTGTTTTTGTCTCCTTAATTCTCTGATGCATGATTGTTGTTTATCATCCTACCAAATGAAAGATGCAGGCTGAAGTGTCAGCTTCATGTGTATTTATTTGAAGAAGCAGAAATCTGGGAGGACAACAGGCACTTGTCAACAGATGGCCACTGAGCCATACAAGCCCTCCTCCACCATAAAAACCTGGAAATAGGACAGACTCTCACACATGGACTAGAACTATTGACTTTTCTTGACATTATCATTCAACGCTATTGTCTGAATCTGTTGACCGGGGCATTAAACGGATCCTACCATGCCAACCCCCTTAAAGTCTGTGTAATGTCCTTAGTTTTTATTGAGCTGGTCTTTATCTGCAGACTTCACTGTGGGCCAGTGGATGTGTTGGTACATTTTATCAAAACAAATCAGAGTAATTCCAGAAGGTGTGAATGCGTCACACAGAAAATCTCCCGTTGTGTGCTGCATGTGTGAAAGGACAATGTTCAGACCTAATTCTCCAGACATTGATCACAGGCGAAATCAATCCCATCATTCTCACATCTGTGAGAAGTACAGAAACACACAGCAGCGGATAGAGATGACGAGGAGACTAGGACTCCTGGAGGACGAAGATCCTGATGCAAAACATCTGGAATGCGGCACTAACAGCCACAGGGAGGGAGAGAGGTCCCAGGACGACCAATGGCTTTAGCACAGAGAGTAGATAATAGGGGATGAGAGGGAGAGATGGTCACACAGTCTGGATGCTCATGTGCTTAAGGGACTAAACAAACAGAGGGTTAGAGATATGCTGTATTTATCAGAAAGTTTAGAGTGCTGTTAGCAGGACACCATGGCCTGTACAGTACCACAAGGCGTAATGTATAACAGGCCGTAAGTAATTAACCGATAAGCCAATAAGCGAAAGTTAAGGCTGAAAGATGATTTTTAAGTCTGGATTTAAACGCCTCAGCGGAGACAGTCTGATGTCAGCAGGGAGGTTGTTCCTAATGGGGCATGACAGGAAAAGGCCCGGCAGCCTGCTGACTTCTTCTTGAAACTGTGAAGCTTTAGTCCTTCTATTTGCAGAGCTCCTGGAATCTACGGTTTATTCCAAACATTCATTATTGATGATGACAGAATCGTAATCCTGTTGTATCCTGTGCATCACCTTTCGTTGTTCAGAGCAGTCAATATAAAGGCATTATACCTGTTATCATTTGAGAAGCAAAACATAAACGCTTTAAGATTTGAACAGAATGTGTCTGGATGATTGTTTTATTGAATTTTTATGAGTGGTTTGAGGTGAAACTGTTCCACACGTGTCAGACAAGGCCATCTCCGAGAGCCTGCTAAATTCAATTCAATGTTGTTATTAAGAGGAAAATGCTTGTTTGCAGGCCGGCTTTCAGAGCCTGTCAGCAGCTGTTCTGCCCTCTACCACGTGTGCTCTGCTTCTTATTTTAAGTAGCCCCTCTGTGGATTGGACCCCTGTTTTCTCTCTGGTTAGACGTGACAGCCTCATCAAGCTTTCAGGAAAATACACTTGAATTGAAGCTATTTTTATGTTAACTCGTAACGAGTGAGAATCAGTTGTTTCTTAACAATCCATATAACCTACAACCTCCCCTCTCGTTGCTTTCTTTTCATACAGCTACAATGGTGGGAGACACTGCTGTACTTTGTCTTTGTGCTCTTGCTGTCACGTCACGTGTCTAGACAAAGATAATTGCTGCTGTTGCAAGAGGTTGCATCAATGTAGACTCTCTGTTGCACATGTGCTTGGCAATGTTATAAGGCAATAACAAGCAACCTTGTGTTTAGACATTATTTTTAAATAGAAAGAGACACAGGGCTAGATGAGATGTTATTGCACTTCCATCCTGAATATCATATTCTTGTAGCCAAGTAAAGTTTTTCTTCCGATCCTCATGTGAGCTGTGGTAGTTTTGTATTATTAGATTTAACGGTACTACTCTTTCGAATACTGCTTATTGAGGCAGTACTTCAATGGTAAATATATTGGTTATTTTTCAGAAATTGGTAAGACTTAAAAATTTGCTAGTAATTGTTAATTCCTAATAATCAACCCGTGTTCTTTTATCTTAGTAAACTCCTCCCTGTGTTGCCTCTGGCTGGAAACATACATAATATACGTCGGGTGAGGAAAGATGAATTTCGATGTAGCCACTGTGAAACTGTGCATTTCTCCACGGGTGTGTGATTTGCAAGGCCTTTGGACTTATTGCTTGTGTTGCCTATATCGGCGTTGACACCAGTAAAGTGTGGATTGTGGTTTGGTTAAGATAAAGGTTAGGCATGAATTTATCGAAGTTAAGGTTAGTTTTAGTTAGGCTGTCCAAAATGAATGGAAGTCAATGAAAAGTCCCAACAAGGATAGCTGTGCAAATGGTGCACAGCACTGCTGCAAAGCTGCCCCCTCCCTTTACTCTCAGAGAGAGAGAAAGAGAGTTGGATGTGGAACAGGAAGAATGCATCATAGATTAATGCCTTAATCAGAAACAGAGTTGTTGAGATAAAACGTGCACCGTAATAAATAGAAAATCAATTTTCCTAATTTCTTAATTTCCGAGAGCAGAACCCGTAACATTGGCGCTTATTGATACTACGGTATTAAATAATTTAGCCCCCGCGGCTAAATTATTATTTGGTTTACCTACCCACCCCTAGTAGTGGAGGCTTGAATAGTTGTGTCAGTTTTAACGATATAAAAGTTCTATCTGGTGTCGTAGTGTTGGATACTGAAAACAATTTGAGCAATGAATAAACCTGAAAACACAACTATTTATTCAGTCCTGTAAGCGAGCCCTTGAGGCCAATAGGCAGATTTTGTTTTTCCTTTTTGGCTTCACCAGTGAGGCTACAACTATAAAGTTAATGGTGAGTATGGCTTTTTATGGCAATGTGGAGAGTAAAGCCAAGATCATTTTGCCCCATACTGTTGGGCAGATGGACAGATCAGGTTGACTGCCAGCAGTTGACACCCGAGCCAACACAACCAGAAACAACACCTAGTGGCAGCCAAGACTTTAATAAACCAACTTTATTGAGGCGACCCTGTCTGTGGTTGGAGTTTATTGTGACGACTCAACATGTGTTCAAGACATTCACCTGACATTTAATGAAATCATTAGAAAACCATTATTTATTTATGATTTATCCGACACTTATAAGGTAATATATAGATAAATAATGAAAATGAAATTAGAATTGTTATTGGTAATATATATTATGTACAGCAGTGTGCAGAAAACACAAAAAACAGCAACAACTTTAATTTCAACCTGTCATCAAGCTATGCACAGAATGAATACTTACAACGTTTATCGCATTAACAGCAGAAGCAAGAGTCGGCTCCAGTTAAACACCAGAAGCTGTTGGTTGAAATATCTTTTACTCTGCTTTGCTAATGGCTGTCGGGGTTTCGAGCTCAGTGAATCTGTGTGTTTTTCTAATCTTTATGTCTGAACTCATAGTCCCTCACCGCTGTACCCAAACAGTATTTCACAATCACATATGGT
The DNA here is from genome assembly GCF_963576545.1 of Limanda limanda. Taxonomy (NCBI): domain Eukaryota; kingdom Metazoa; phylum Chordata; class Actinopteri; order Pleuronectiformes; family Pleuronectidae; genus Limanda; species Limanda limanda. The sequence goes on from NC_083637.1 coordinate 8,076,328, forward strand.
AAATTCCACTGGTCTATTCAGTCTGCTGCACAGTGGAGTCTGGTTTTCTTTTGTAAGGGAGAGTAGCTGCAACACCAATAGTCTGAGGAGGACACAACACATCAGAGTGCAGAGATGAAAAGAGCACATTTTGATCAGTGTTATTTTAGCTGATAAAAATCCATTAAAATCTGCCTGGACTGGCACTGGCACTAAAATTGATCTTTTTTTTTATCAGCTCAGGATATTTTCACTATTTTGCCAATTAGTAACTAGGTATCTAAAATAAAAGCCCAGTGTTCCTTCCCTTGAAAATACTTCCCTTCTTTCCTCTTTTTAGTCTCTTAATTGTTTTGAAATGTTTGTCATGGTTCCAAATCCTTACATACCTGAGGGTGTTTACTGTGAATGGAGGATTTCCAGAAAGGCACCAGTCCAGCAAGAGGAAACCAAAGTCTGCTCCCGAAGTTGTGTGGTTAAACGTGTCAATCAAAATGAATCGAACTTATGTGAATCAATCCTTTATCACCATCACGTTATTATACAATGACTTTTCATTATATCCTGTTAACTGAGCTTCTTTCCCACTATCCTCTGTCTTTCCCCTCTCCCTCTACGTTACAGGTAAGGCACGTCAAGGTTGTGTTTGATAGAGACTTTCTCAATTACATGGAAAATCGCTCTCTGCATTTTGAGCAGAAGAGATGATGGCAGTGCCGCTCGGTTTTTATTTGACTAAATCAGCGAAAAGATTCAAGACATCGGAGTAGAGTGCAGCCTGCTCAGTGTAAGATGCAATTTGAGAGATAAATGTTACTTATGGCAGTTATAGTGGAACAGGTTTTAATGATCATGGAAGTATTTTTTGCTTCTACTTCCGAGATTTTGTATGGATTCTTTCATCCTGGAATTTTTTTTCGCTAAAATGTGAACATTGTAAAAATCTCCTCATCTACATCTTTTAAGTCTTTATACGTCCGTACATGTGAAATACAGCTATTTCCTGTTGGGTTACGAAATGAAGAAATAATTTCTGTGCCTGGGAAAACCACAAAAAATTAATTGGAGTACAAATGCCAGCCCAAACACACTCCAGTGGTTTCTACAGGTGAGGTGCTTCATTGCTGACCTGTCTGATGGAGAGGAGGGTGGCAGTATTCACACTCCACTCGTTCCTGAGGGAGTCTTCGTCACTGCTCTCATCTCCATGGTGTAAAGATGCAACGCTAAGACCTTGGCGCTCAGTGTCCCATGGAGAATGCTTGCTGCCTTCATGCTCTCTAGGCACCACCTCCTCCTCCTCCTCCTCCTCTTGTGTATCCATTAACAACCCCAGGGGCTCAAGTGCCTGTGTAGCGGAACCTGCCGGAGATTCTCATGCTAATGGTACATGGTCTAAAAAATCTCTCCGTCTCCACCAGCCTGCCCTACACCACAGAGGGGGGTGTTAGGAGAGCATCCCCTTGTCTGCTGTTTTACACAAGGCACAGGGACACTGAAATGTCTCCAGACCCTTTAGTACCTTTTTAGAATTCAGCAATCGCTTTGTGATCGCTCATACAGCTGACGGAAGACAAGGACACGAGAGTGCTCAGCAAAGATGTAGTGTAAGAAATCCTTGGTGCCGGCTGCAGTGACATGATAAGCCATCGTCGGACATGTCCTGCCTGTAAAATCCAGAGAACTGGACTCACACATGCACCTCTGGAGAAGAAACGGAGGAACTGTGGAGTTCAGTGTATTTCCAAAAGCAGCTTTAGTGATATTTCCATGCAACTTGCCATTAGGCAGTTTATTTTACAAAAGGGAATCTGAAGGGGACCATGCAGCATTTTCCTGCTTTTGTCCGAGAAATGATCAACCCATGCTGAGCTGTGGATGTTGGTGATTTCTTTTCTGCTCTCTAAAACCACATCATCACAGTTTGTGCCTTGCATGTGTATCTAAGCTTAACTAAGGATTTCAGCAAAGGACAGCAGTTACTTGTGTCCCTTACAGCGTTAAGACCATGAGCCAACATACATTTCTCAGTGTGTAGTGGATTCTGCTCCAGCTACTACTCCTAACTCCATCTAGAGATTTCAGGTTCCATTTGGCTTATGTCTACCTTCCACCAGGGACCTGCCCGGGCTGTTTATGTGACTCTGTCAAGAAATCTGTGCTGCAGCTACCTGCAGATGTTGAACAGTAAACAAACTCTTGAACTACCCATATAAATCCATGGGTTTCTTAATGCTTTCGAGACGAGGGGTAAAGTTTCTGCTAAACAACTGGTGTGTCTCTCATAGCCAGCCCATGTCCAAAAAGGCCTGTGCAGGATTTCTAATTGTGATTGTTAAAAACTTGACATTACACAAGTAAGTGACTCATATGTTCTTTCTTGCAGTGCATTGCTTGATGCACTTTTCCGATTGGAACAGTTGATTCGTTAACATGTTAATGGAGCTGGTGCAGAGCAGGCAGTTTGCTCTCATGCACAACTGAGTCTGAGTGACAGGTACAAACCTACATCTGCCTGCCCGCCGAGAGCTGCACCCCCCTCTGGGGAACGCACACAGCTACATATGAAACTGACTGGATCTTGATGCCTGCAAGGATGGTCAAACTTTCAAAATGTTATGTTTTGACAACCTTCAGATGTGGTGGAATTCCTCCTGGTGCTGCTGATGGAGAGAGTCTGAGAGAAATAAGTTTAGCAGAACTCTAGACACTTCTACAATGAAGCAATGGCACTACAAGAGTTGTAGACATTATATGTGAGAGTTTCATTATCAAACCCTGGCAGGACAAATGAGTAATTAATGGGACGCAGTTAGATTAGATGGTCAAAGGTCAAGGTCAGGTCAATATCAGCTATTCTTCAAGAACTTATGTGCTTATTATGACCTTTTTTGACAAATGTCTAATTGGATTAAATGTGATAATAGTGATGAAATTTTATTTCCAAAATGTCAAAGGTCAACTTGACATTATCTTATCTGCACATACACCTTTCTTGTCATTATTTAAGACTATGGCTCAGTAATAGAAGAGAACGTTGTTTGACCTCCAGAGAGGAACAAGTGACATGTAATTGTAATTACCCTCTAAATGCAACTGCGATAGATAATATATTTAAAAAAAAGCAATGCTGTGAAAGCCATCAAAGAAATTAGCATCATTCTGTTTTTTGATAATATGACTCAGTGAAAGAGTATTGCCGCTCCAGTGTCTCCTCTGTGTCTCCAGTCAACCTCGCTTTATCAGTTCAGTAATTTAAGGGTGAGTGTGTGTGTGTGTGTGTGTGTGTGTGTGTGTGGTTTTCCTTTACTTTTGGTTGGTGCCCCTCTGCTCTCACGCTCACGCACACTCACTCACCATTACTTTGTCACCTGCTCCATCAGTGACTCATGTGTCCCCTGTGGTCTGTGCTGTGTCGAGTACAGAGGTGGAGGTTTGAGAGCGATTTGTTCAGCGATGTTAAAGGCACATGTTGTTGCCTGGATTTCGATCGGCCCTTCTTACATACTCTCCTTCTCTCTCTCCCTCTCTCTCTCATCCTCTTGATCTCTTGCTCTTCGGTTTCCTTTCCCTGTCTCTTGCTCTTTTCTTTCAAAACAGACTGCTCCTTGGCATGAGACGTGTTTTTATTGTTGTTCTATGAATAAGAGATATGTGGCCTCAGGCACTTGAAATGGCACTCCAGCTCGCTTCACTGTAAATACTGTGGAAAAACAGGCTTTATATGCATGTAAATGTACACGCACACTGAAATAGGCCAGCTGAAACACTCTAATAAGCAGTTTGCTTACATCCACTTTGAAAGTTGGCATTTGGCTGTTGATGCAGCAGGGAACTAAGTTATGATTTATCACTATATAATGCAGCACTTTCTCAAATGACTTACGGTAAAGGTGCAGTGAGAGGTAATTAGACTTTCTCCATCTTGCAATTGATCATCCCCTGGCTGAATCTTTCAACTTGGTGTTTTTCTAATCAATTTATCAATTCACTTATTTGAAGTCTGTGGTTCTCTACACAGAAAGTGAATTGGATGGAGAGGAAGGCCTTCTTCCCCATTCTTCTTTCAGCTCGGTTCATGACGTGGGGTTCATCAATTTATAAATGATTATGCCATTTCTTGGCTCGCTCTGAAACCGATGTGCTCGGATGCCATATAGATATTAATCTCCTTTTTGTTTTTGTGGCTGAGCAGTCAATTAAAGCCTTGCCCCTTGGCTCAGTCCAGGCATCCCACAAGTGAAATATGAATCCCTCTGCCAAATAATGATAATTTTCATTAGCCTGACCAAATTTCACAGAGGCTTGTTTGAAAGAGTTTCCACTTCTTGACAGAACGTAGCTATTGGCTGTGTTTTGAGGACTCGACTCTCTGTCTGTGCCAGGGTTTACAGCTCCAATCTACATATCTGTCTCACAATATCTAGCTCTCCCTTCCATTTTCTCTCGCCGCTGATCACAACACACATCCTGACGCATCCTCGAATAAACTCAGATGCTGAACTTCAAAAAGATTTATGCTGCGAGAAAAAAGAAATCTGGATTTCATTTGGCTGTGACGCGTGTGTGTGCGGTCCGGTTGAAATGGTTTGATATAAATATACACACGTTCTCTGCTCCTCATTTTGGAAAAGCTCAATCCCTCTGTTCCTCTTTAAATTATACAAAGCGTTATTTATAAGTGTGAGAGGCGCTTTTTTTTCCTCCCGTCTCCGTTGCTCTTTCCCTCCCCTGAAGGCAACGATAGCCATCCACCCGCTGTGTTTCACTGTGTTCTCTTCTGTGTCGTTCACATTTCCCATCTCCCGTATCCCTCTCTCTCCTTGACTGCTGCTTGCTCCCCCCCCCACGTCTGTAGTTTGGTTTGCAACCACCGCTCGGGGGCATATGGAATCTAATTTAGCCAGTAATCAAGAGCTCGGATAGGTGTGTGTGTGTGTATTCGTTCTCCAGTCTGTGTTCAGCTTCTTATATTGGTATTAAGCCAAGATGGGCTCAGATCTACCCGTACCTTATAGAATCAAAATCATAAAAGAAGGAAATCATGTTTCCTGGAAACCTCAGTCTCATTTTTCCTTTGGTATTAGCTTCCAATTCAAAGAGTTCTCTTGTTGCTATCATCCATCTGTATTTCCCACTCCTTATATGTTAGGTAATGTTGTGTTAGTCTGTTTGATAGATAAACTCCCACAGTTAAATCACATTGGTCTCAATATATGGCATCAATAGACTATAACACATTTATTAAACTCTTCTGTGTGTCACTGTGACAGTTTTTGATAAAATATGTTGAACTTCAGAGCTTATCGCTTGCATGATAAAGTATCGTACATCGTGTTTCCAAGTTTCAGAGAAAACAGGAAATGAATCCATGCTTCATATTAAATGGAAATGTTGACGCTAGCTAGCAAAGAGTCACACGTCTTATTCTGACAGTTCTATTTACATTGAAGAACAAGATCAGATGTGCTTCATGTGCCACGTACAGTTTGTCACCACAAAGAGCATTCTGGGAAATATAGCAAGTTGGCAGCATGACGCTTATAGCTTCACTGTTTTATCCTGTCGCCTCTGTAGAGTCGATCTTGGCAGGCGATGTAAAGCAGAGCAGTCGGATGTGACACTAAGTAAATATCTGTAGAAGTTGAAAATGAAGTAACTTTTCTGAAGCGGGCGATGGAAGCTAATAACTTTAACTTGCAAACTTTGTCTGTTGACTGTGGCACCATCTGGATTTAATAGCGAGGCTGTGCTTCACCGATCTACGCTATTAAACCAAAACTTTTCTTGTGAAATGTTTGGTGTAATCGGTGACACTCACACACTAAACCATTCTGAGTTCTCACAGACATTTGTCAACCTGCCTTACGTCAGCTAATGCTGGTTTGAACATATAATTTGACTCCGTTTTGGAGCATGATTACTTAAGAGCTTTTGGTTGAGGCCATACCTTTAGACACTGCTTGCTAAAAGCCCACACTATTATTATATTCTTTCAGAAGTTTGCTTTTATTATAATTAGAGTTTGGACAAGAAGATTGTATTTTGAGTCCATGAACTCAAAACTGTACAACTAATGGACGTCCGATATTTGACTTTCCATCTCATGTCTCAGGGAGATTACGATCCTGTCAAAACCAGAGTTCTTCACCTCACGATGAACCCCACTGCTGTTGCCAAGCAACAACGCCAGCAGGAAGTGGAGGCTCTTCAGGAGGAAGTCACACACCTCAGGGAACTTGTGCGCTCGCTGCAGGAGGGAGGCGCCTTGGCCCATTCTCTGGACGACTCCAGGTTGCACGGCAGCAGCATCGGCCTCAGTTTACCGCCATCGAAGGAGGTGCTGGGTAAGAGTTACAACACACACCGACATGTTCCCTCATACTAAACTGGTACATTTAACCTGTAATGGCTTCATGATAAATGATGCAGGGTTGGATAGTGGCATTGACTTTTCCATCGTCCGTAACATTTATATTACTGTTAAATTTCTTTTTAATGGAGCTGAACAAAGGGGCTGCGGATGAGTTTAACTGCAGAGCAGATATTACAGGAGAAACTAGAACGGCACTCGGTAGAGCACGTATTCCTCCGGCCAGGCCCAACGGTCCCTTAAATTCAATCAAGCTGCAGCAAATGGCACGGAATCATAGATATCAGGTGCATAGATATGTCTGTTACGTGCACTATTTCATGGGAAATTGGGGAAAAGGTCAACAAATGCACCTTTACCTCATTCTCGCATAGATAAGGAAAGGTTCAGTAGTTTTTGAGTAATACAGTTGACAAACATACAGGGGTGGGAACAGGGGTGAAAACATAACCTCCTTGGTGGAGGCCATAAATCTCAACCAACACAAAGTGTAATAATGAAGGAAACATGCACATGAACAAGCTCAATTTGAGTTGTTTTTAAATCTGATTTGATTAGATATCTCACATTATGCCTGTGATCTCCCAAAGCTGTTCATGTCAGGTTTGAAGACGGTCAAAGTTTGCTTTAAGGAAATTAATTTGATGATTTTTCTACTTTTTTTTAATGTATTTAACTGCATGTTTTTAAATGTATATCAGGATTGAAACCTACTCCCTCTGGTGCCTTGGTTCCTAAACATAGAACATAGCTTAATTGGTATTTAAGGCCACAAGGTGCATCACCTCTTAAGGCCGGCGCATGCTTCTGCGTTTTCACGGGAACGGAGACGCAGGAGCCCTTCCGGGCCCCTCACGGCCCTTCCTACGTCCTTACGTGCGTCGGCCAATTTTTCTAACTAGACGGCAAAGCCCCGCAAGCGTCACCCGGCCGCGAGGGCTGTGATTGGTCTGCTGACTACATCATTTCCGGAGTCGCATTTCCGGTTCATGCCCGGAAACCACAGAGGATTTAGAAGAACGAATATGGACCAGATAGAAGAGCACTTGGCAGAAGAGATCCGAAACTATGGCCACTAGTATAACTAACCGGCAGATTTCTCTGCCAGAAAAAGGCTCTGAGGAGCCGCCGTGGCGATGTAAATAAATCGCTCTTCTTCGTGCAACACACGAAGAAGAGCCGACTTCGACAAAAAACATTACTGCGCCTAGTGTTCTGGCGGGGAATTGCATGGCAACACGCGCAACGGTTGGAGAACCATGAATGAGAACGAGTCCTGCGTTACAGCTGCGTGCCTGCGGGCCCCTGACGACGCAGAAGCATGCGCCGGCCTTTAGATGTGATTATATGACAGACAGTTAGAGGCAGGACGTGTGGTTATGACTGGGTTAAATATTTAATTGGAGTTCAGCGCAGTTCAGTGCTGGGAATCTGTCGGCTAATTTGTCTTCCGAGGACCACGGTGCACGCTCTCTTCCTCTGTCTGACTCATTCCCTCTATCTCTCTAACCAGTCGCTCTCATGTCTTCCATCTCCCGTGATTCATTTTCACTTCTTCTCTTCCTTCCACCCTTGTCTTCTCTCTGTCATCTTACCCAGCGTTTAAATTTTGCCAGTGAGCTTCTGACCCATTTCTCTTTCAGGTGAAATGATTAAGTGTCTTTTCCCGCTGTGCTCAATCTAAGCTGCAGCAGATAATGCAGACCTAATGTGTGATATCTGTTCTCATCCTCAGACCAGGGCCAGAGAAGTGGAATGACTGGAAAAGTATCACAGATGATTCTAATGTCTCACAGATCATTTATGTAGAAAGGTTTTATTTTATGTATTTGACTAAATGAATTATATACCCCACTGTTCGTAATTGGCGAACTTCACCGTACAAATTTGTGTGAAAAGTTACATTTCTGAAATACATCTTTTGAATATTATAACTTCTGGTAAAGAAACACTTAATATATGGAATGGAATTGTTACTATCACTTTGCCTCACAAGGGATTGTGGGTAATTGAGTATTTGTGATTATGAAACAAGATTTTCATCCAGAGAAATGTCAAATGGAACATTATGAGCAAATATATAATTGTTTCCCACATTTAATTTCACAAGTCACACACTCTCCTCAAAATCAGCAAAATATTTTAAATAGATATTCTTGTGTTTTCCGAGTTCAAGCCGTAATGTAAGTATATTTTACAGTTAAGTTTTCAGGAAAACGTTAAGCCAATACAACTGCAATTTAATTATCGTGAAATTAAAGGAATTAGACTTAGATATCTTTTAATTTTACACCAGAATAGAAATCCTTCCATTATACTTTAAAATAAATTAATCCAGTGGATTTAGCTGTTGTCATGAAGTCTTATTCCAAGCTTTACACATGACTGCATTTTGTGAATTAAGTCGTTTTTCCTTTTTCTTTTTTTTAATTCCTTCTTGGAAGCGACCTGAGGGTTTTTCTGCAGTGAGAAGTGAAAACATTACTGAACATATTGAGGTTGAACATTCAATTCACCTGTCTCCCTGCTCCAGGGCTCCATTTCATTTCAGTAAAACATTTTTGTCAGTATTCATGATTGAGCCAGGAAGTAAACCATATCACTCACGGAATAATCTATCCAGGTTATTTCCCACCCCTACTTTCACTTCTATAACCCATCTCTCTCTTCATCTTCATGCTAAGAGATTTCTTTCTTTCCAGATGCGAAAACACTTCACTTATTCATTCAAGTTCTTATCACCAGTTGTGACGGTGTTGGCTGGTATTGTTTTCACCTTGTGTGTCTGTGTGTGTCTCATCGTGGCAAAATGTGGTCCTGGAGCTGCTCTACAGGGAACTATCATAGAGGCAGTTTACGTTTTACCTTGGCAGATTTATACTTCTTGACAGATCTGGCCACAGCGATGGCCTCACAGCTATTTAAGATGCAGAGTGTGAAGATGGTTGTGGTCTCACCCTTTCTGGTAACTGAGAACTCGTGTTGAGTTTGATAATCTTTAACTCAATTTAAATAAGTGTGTTTTTGTTATTTTTCTTCTGAGGAATAACTGTCCTTTCTCCCTTTTAAGATTGAATAGCAATCATCATTACACATGTGTTGAGTTTCCTTGGTAGACAGGATAACGAACATCGAAATGCTGATGATATTTTTCATTTTAATGGATTTACTTCAAATTTAATTAATATTTAACAAATATGGCCTGCGTTACAGTGGTACAGTGGTTAGCACTTTTTCATCAGACAGTTCTGGGGTTGAAGCTGATTTTTTTTCGAGCTACTCCAACTTCCTCCCATTGTTCCAACACATTTGACGCCTCTAATTTGCCTGCATGTGTGAATGAGTGTAAAAGGTTGTTGATATCCTATGTTGTGCCGACCTGTTCACGGTGTGTTCCATCTCTCTCTCTCTGGGTGTCAAATGGGATTTGCTCCACACTCAAATGACAAGCTGCATAGATAATGTATTAGAATGGTGCAATTATTGCTATAATGTTGTATTTCTAATAGGATACAAATACAAACTTGAGGAGCAGCTCAAGTTCCACGGAGAAAAGGCAAAAATCTAAAAATAAGAAGCTCCCTCAGCGGTGGAATGTTCTTGACAGCTTTCAAGAGACGGTGCTCAGACCCGTAGAGACCAATTAAGGGCAAAAGTCAGAGGTCGCTGACTTTCTCAAAACTTGACGGTGGTTTAAAAGTCTTCTAACCCTGTACTTTGATTTAGCAGAGCAACACACACTCATTAGCATAAACGGACAGGTTCTTGTTGGTGATTGTAAAGGCAATAACGCTCCTTGGCCCTTTTGTTCCTGCCGCCATGTGAGAATTAACAGCCTCTATCAGGGCAGCTTGATAGCTGTCATCAACTGACAGATTTGTCACAATTCCGAAGTCTTGAAACAGTATTTATCATCGTTGACTGACACTCCAGAAGAGCCCGGTTACCCAGGAGACTGGCAGGCATATGCCCTGACAGACTTTGGAGCCATCTATTTGTTTCATATTGACAGACAAAAATATAATGGGGTCGGAAGTATGAAAAGAAGAGGGATGATTTGAAATAATAATCAATCATAGCAGGGCTGGAAGCCTGTCCTATGAAAATGCAGCCCCAAATGTCACAATTAACTGCTCTGACAGGTAAATGAAAGGTGTGTGTTTGTGTAATGGAACAATGTAATGGAGATGTCACTGGTTTAAGTATAGTTCTATCGAACTAGAGGCGTGTTTGAGCCACTGGAATGACTTTTAATCAATGTAAAAAGCTTTTCAGGAGTTTTAAGACAGCCTGATAGCCGCCCTGGTTGAATGGTTTTTCAAATGATGGGGAAAATAGTTTTTCAAATGATGGGGAAAAGAGCACATTTACTGTGATTTACATGATGAAACAACACAATTGTTGATTGGGACTAAATCTGTCCTCGTTTCTTTATCCTGGTGTTAAAAGCCTCCGAACTAAGCACCAGTATTTTTGACTCAAATCCTTGAAACGACAAACAAATCTTCGTGACTTTTGATGACTGCCAGGTCTGGAACACTGGGTTGGAATGTTTTCTGGAGTTTGCCTTTAGAATATGAAGACTGCAGGAGATGGTTCTTGTCATAGACCTTTTTGAAAAACAACGGGAAACGGTCTGGAACATGGAACAGCAGCTTACCCTTCACTGTGGAGATAAAACATTGCCTCAGCTCTCTTTGGTCAAATGTTCCAGTTGCACACAAACAAACCTTCCACCTTTCAAAACACACAGTGCCTTGAAAGACAAACTGAAAATCTGAGCACAAAAAACAAACTATTTAGAGATCATAAAATGAAAGAACCAGGAGAATTACTTTAATTGAAGGTTTTTTGAAGAGTCACAGTGTGAACAGTAACATTATGGAATAATTTGCGGTTCTGTTCTCCTTCAGTTCAGCAATTTCGATAATACATCATGATCATGCACAGTTTCACAGGCATGTGTTTCCCTTTTTAACACTTGCCACAGTGATAACATTATAAATAATTCCCTCCATAATGACTATTTTTGTTCACAGACAAACTCATTTCCCTGCCTCCTCAAAATCAGGGGCTTCAAATTAAAGCAATTATCGCAAATTGATTTTCAACAAATGAAAGTCAAGCCCCATCCTGGCTCTCTCTGCTCCCAGCGAGAATCCGTGGCTGACAGCTTTAGTCACCACTCCACTCTGAGCATTATGTTTTGTAGACCCTGAGTGAGCAGATGGAGTGCTGCAGGGAGTGGATATTTGATATGGAGTCGTCCATCCCTGCTGAATGCGCTCAGAGGGATGAACGTGTACATGTGAAGCTCTTACAAATCTTTCACATGTAGCAGAATCTTGCACACAATGCGTATATATTCATTTACACATATGTACATTAACATTAAGAGTGCTGTTGTAAAAAATAAAAACAACTTTCCCATTCGGAGTGTGATCATCTGACTGACGCTTTTCGTCCAACCGCTGTTTGTGTGGCAGATTTACGTAAGCAGATGGAGAGCTCGGAGCTCAGGAACCAGAGGCTGAAGGAGGTGTTTCAGAGGAAGATCCAGGAGTTCCGCACGGTCTGCTACGTCCTGACCGGCTATCAGATCGATATCACCACTGAGAACCAGTACAGGCTCACCTCAGTGTATTCAGAGCACATGGACGACTCCCTGCTCTTCAAAAAGGTGCGTATCTCTGAAATTAGGGACATAGTGTGTTTTAAGACATGCAAGGAAGACATACAAGTTCCTCTCAAATTTAGAATGTGTTAAACTCTAGTGCATTTTTCAGTCAAATTTATGATCTAATCTCAGGAAATTTTAAAAATACATACAGAACTTAATCAAAGAACAATTGGATCCATCCCCTATCACTGTTTTCTTTGGTGTTGTACACCTAAACAATCATAAGTGCACCATGCTGGCCTTCTGGATTTTGTTGGCCAGGCAACCCTTTCTAGTCAGATGGAAATATCCTCTCCTCTCAAGTATTCACATTGAATCAGAGGTTGTGCAATACATCATTGTAGAAAAGATACCGTTCTCTCCTCAAGTATCTGTTCTGAAGTTCTGTGCAACTCTGCAGCCCTTCGTAACGTTTGTAGAAAATATGATAATTATGATAATTATATTTATGATTCTCCTCTCTCGCAGTCGTGCAATATTACTTTCTTAAATTTGATGGCAGAGGTCTTGTGTGTGGGTGGTTTGGGGGGGGGGGGATAATGCTTTGTTTGTATTTTCTTTTTAATTTGAAATTAGACAAATCTTGAGCAAACCATCATAAATACAAATACACAACAGTAGACAGGGACAAAAACACAATTAAATACTGATGGTTATGGATCTTGCATAAGGAGACAAAGTCCAGTGGGCAAGCAAATGTGTGCTCATGGCATCATTTGTGCAAATTCAGCTTATTATTTGCCATATAGACCAGGAGAGTTTGATTCTTTTGGTCTTATGGGTGGACACTGTTCATGTTCTGAGGTTGAAGCACACACTAGCTCTGCAGGAGCTGGTCAATAAAGTCCAATACGTCCCTGACCTTCCTCAAGACAAGTCAGTCAAATATACTCCAGTGTCAACAAAAATACAGGAAGTCCAGGCTCCTGGAATGAATTCACTGTAGTTCCAGCTTTACATACACCTCCACCTCCATTCTCAGTGGGATCAGTTTGCAGGTAGCTGTGAGCCACTGGCAGTGTGTGTGTGTGTTTCTGTGAGCATGTACACACTGATCACAAACACAGAAGTTCAAAGAGAGAACACTGTAAACTTCAGAGCTGCTACAGGCTGCAGCATCCGTGTGAGTGCTGCCTCCCTGAGCTCTCACACATATGCTTCAGGAAGTGCAAATTTGACCTTGCAGGGTGTCCCCCCCCCCCCCATCCCCTTTTTTTTACTGCCCCCCTCCCACGATCATGTTTATGTACCGTTATGCAACGTTACAGCTCTGTGCCCGACCCAGCCATGCAGTTAGAAGAACACTGGGCCGAGAGAGACTCTTCCCTGCTGCGTGTATTGAATGTGTGAAGAAATGGTTGTGGTCCGTTTGGTGTATATATGTGTGTGTGTGCAAGAGAGAGAGAGAGGCAGGGAGTGATGACTGGGCAATGTCACAGGGTTTGGCTGCATTAATCGATCAACACTCCCTATACACTCATTTAATGGGCTAAATAAAAACCGTATTTCTGTCCCTTAGCTGTTGAGCAAATCCTTTTCCTAAGTAGCTTTACACTGAAAGCATCCTGTTGTGCTCCCCTTGCACTCACCTCTTTGTCTCTCCATCCCCGTTCTGCCTCACTTTCTCTCCCTTCATCTGCTTCTTGTTATTTATCTCGCCCCCACTGCGACGCACTCGCATCGCAGAGAGTGAGTGTGCGTCGCGGTAGCTGATCACCATGTTTTTGCTGTGTTGTGTTAGGATAGTGGGCCTCGGGCAAGGAAAGAAACCAGGGAGAATCTATACTGGCAAGATAATGGACACCTTTAGGGCAAACTGGCTGGTGTAGTCAGGTAGTAGACAATTGCAACTGGTCATTGCTTTGCTCAAGGGCTCCCTTGGATGCCGGTGGAATAATGAGAGAAAGCACACATGTATCCTTCTCGCGCTGGTGTGTCCAATCTGCTCCATCGAACCCACTGCTGCCCTGCCAGAAGAGATAATTCACTGTCAATATTTATTAACCTCAGACTGCGGCCATGCAACACACACATGCACACACACACGCACAAAGACACACACAGTCGTAATACCCACACAGTACGCATAACTGCACACGTACTCCAATCTTAACACTCTCCGTCACACCACACAGCACCTCCCACCCCCCGCCCCCCACTCCATTGGGTGCACATGCATACAGATGTACAAAGAAACACACACACACACACAGACACACACACATTCGCGCACAACAAAGATGCTAACACCTCTGGTATTAGTATTCAGGGTGTTCTCCACTGTCTGAGTGTGTATGACACACACGCCTGGTGGCCTATGGGAGCAGGGAGGCCTGTACTACTAATGGAATATGACACTTACCCCGTGCACATACACAAACACACAACGCACACACACACAGAACCACCACACTTTAGAGGTAAACGTGAACATGCATACAATATACATGTATCTTCAGGCATGTGTGTGAGTGTAATCTGCGTTGTGAGAATATAAAGTGGACTAATTGTAGGATGAGGCAGGAGTAAGTGGAGAGGAAATGAGGGATTGTGGACAGGAAGTATAGACATCTTTACAAATAGGATTCTAATGTTATTCACCTCAGCAACAGGGTTGCCAGATAATCCCGCTAATATCCCCCTTATAGCAGAGGCTCTCAAATCCCCCTCCCACGGTGTAAGCTGTTTAACCTGCTCTCTCTTTTCCTCATGCATTCATTATGTCACGCTGTCCTTTACATGATTTCTTCACCTTTATTCAAACTCGCTTTTCAACATGTCTTTAATCATATCAGTTTAGATAATGTAAAACATCTGTAATGGAAGTGTACACACAAAATATACAAAAACAGACATTTTTTAATAAGTGTTTGAATGTTTCTAAACTTTCTATGCATCTAAATGATCATATGGCGAATAAATAGACTGTTTCTTTTATTGCTGCATAAAGTTTGTCTTCTGGTTAATGGAGACATACACCTCCACATCATTTATTATATAAAAACATGGCCTACTAGATGCGTTTTTTCACTTTTAAGTCAAAAGGAATCTCGTTAAATTGGCAATGCCATGCTGTCTGTTTTTGATCAGTCTTCTAGAAGCGAGTCAGGCTCAACTGTGTGTTTCTGTGAACAGCCAATCTTTGAGTAGTGGGAGATCAAAAGTTGTGAGTGTCAGAGTCGACTAACTGTGGTTCTTTTTATAGTTTCGCAAACAAGAACCAGTGCAGTGCAAAAGCTGCTTAGTCATAGCGAGTCTATGTGGAGAAATGGTGTTTCTCAATTAATAATGGATTAATGCAATGTTATGTTAAAGGGGCTGTCATGCCAGAATTATTTTGATGGGGGGAAACACAGCCACTGTTTGTGTGTTTAGGTGAAGCCAAGCATGTGTGTAATTTATATTTTTAGCTCACCCCTAGGTGAGAAGGCTGATTAGCATCAGTGATTACTTATTTATGAGTCTCTGCTAATCAGCGAGATAAACACCTTCTTCCAGAAGTTTCAAGGAGAGGGAGGAGCTGCTTGCATTTGGAAATATAAACATTTGCTCATTTAAACATTCAGATAAACAAAGTCCAAAAAAGTCAGACTGACAGTATAGAGATGTTGTTTGCCATATTTTTTAATGAACACTGATTTGTTTGCCAAAAAATCAAGAAATAACGTTTTGTTTAATTTTATCTTTTAATTTCATCTTAGGTTTTAGAAAAGTGATATTTTTGAAACAACCAGTAGTTTAAATTAAACAGATTTATGGTGTGTGTGTGTGTGTGTGTGTGTGTGTGTGTGTGTGTGTGTGTGTGTGTGTGTGCTTGTGCGTGTGCACGTGTTATTCTAACTAAAAACTTCAGTAGAGCAAGTTTAGTTGAGTCAGACTCATTGGAAAAACAAGAGAGGAATATTGTAGACAAACAAGTGTTTCGAGTTGTGTGTCTCTGTAAGCAGAAGCAGATCCACCGCTGAGTTTACACACCTCTAGTATTGATTAGCTCATTAACAAATAAACAAACACAGGCACAGAGCTCTGCTTCCCCAGCAGTCACTAAAAGCTTCCCTCGTTGTCCTGATTGAGTCACTTTTCTTCTCCTTCTCTTTTTCTTCTCCTTCCTTCCATCCCTCCTCTTGCTTCCTTCACTTTCTTGACACTGGTACCCTGTCTTCCTTTCCTAATGATAGGAGAAGATAGTCTCAGGGCCAGCTCATTAAAATATACTCACAATTAACTGTCAACGCTCTCACCAGGGAATGGATAGAATGTATATAGAAATGGTTGGAGGGTATGTGCCGCGTGCACAGAGCAGACAGAGCGTTTAAAAAAAAAAGCTAAAATCATTTGTTTCTGTGTGTGAGATTGGGAGGAGACAAGGGCAGATAATTAAGTACAGTATATGAACACTGCCAACAATAAATGACCTGTCTCAGTTTCATCAGCCTCTTGGGAATGATTAACGCCACACAAATGTGTGTTAGCCTGTGAGCATGTGTGTTGGTGTAAGACAGATTGTGAGCCATTACTGCTTGAATTGTTAAGTTGTGTGTCTGTTGCAGCCTGATTTTAAAATAACTGTGAAGCACAACTCTTCAGCTGGTGGCTCCAGAGCCAATACAACCCGAGCCATGGTAGCAGTCGGGAGCCGAGCTGGGCCAGTGGCCAGCAAGCTGTCTGGTGTCACTTTTTCTCACCCTGATAAGCCTGTTATCTTTGCCTCTCTCTTTTTCCAACCAATCAGATCTGAAGTCATTAGAGTGTTGACAGTGTTATTTGTAGCAGGCAGTGAGGCTGCCACTTAAAATGATAAGGACTGAAAAAGGTGTTGCATTTTCTGGTGTAACCTTTTTTTTTTAATTGATTATTAAGTAAAATGGAATGGGAGCTCATTTTATTGAGACTGGCAGTACAGCACATTCATTGTCCAGAACAACACTACTCACAGCACTCAGCAAGGTGGGAAAATATCAATACAGCTTATTTTAAAGATGAGGACTGTGAGAGAATAATCCTGTTTATCATCTGGGCTGTGGTAGCATTGGGCTTCTTTCATTGACAAATCAATTGTGCTTCCTGTATTAGACATATTCAAAATAGTAGCAGCAGGTGCATTGACATCAACATTACATTACATTGCATTTCATTTAGCTGACGCTTTTATCCAAAGTGACTTACAATAAGTGCATTCAACCCCGAGGGTACAAACCAAGAACAACAAGAATCAAGAAAGTACACGTTCTTCATAAATAAAGCAAAACTACAAAATGCTATAAGTAAGTGTTTAAGTGCTACTAAATTGTTAGTTTCAAAAATTGTTATTATTTTTTTTTATTATTATTCAAGGTATAGTCTGAAAAGGTGTGTTTTTAGTTTGCGGCGGAAGATGTGTAAACTTTCTGATGTCTCGATGTCGATGGGGAGCTCATTCCACCATTTAGGAACCAGAACAGCTAACAGTCGTGATTTTGATGAGTGTTTAGCTCGCAGTTAAGGAGCAACGAGCCGATTGGCTGTAGCAGAGCGGAGTGCATGGGCTGGGGTGTAAAGTTTGACCATGTCCTGGATGTAGACTGGACCGGATCCTTTCACAGCACGGTACGCAAGTACCAATGTTTTGAAGCGGATGCGGGCAGCCACTTGCCACCAGCAACAAACCATAACTGCAAATAAAAACATACAATAAATACGATAAATCATAAGACATACGATAAATGTTAGAAAAGAAACAATTATCACCCTTAGATTAGATATTTAAGTTAAGTAGTTTTTTTTAGAGCTTCAGCAGAGAGTTCCATAATTAGTTGGGCTACTACTGCAAAGGCACTGTCCCCATATAGGGATGAGAAGGTGGTAACACAACCTTTTGGGAAACCAATGTGAAGAATTTTGAAATTGGTGTGATTTGTGATAAACCAATGAATCTGCCCTGCAGCAGCGCTCTGGATCACTTGTACACAGCTCAGACATGATTTGACAAGACGAGTGAAAAAGTAATTACTATAGTCCAGCTAGGAATGAACAGAAGTACCAATAATAATCTCCAGCTAAAGTTGTGACAAAACCGATTCTGTAGGTGTTGTCAGGTTTTAAAAACATACAGATGAATGTCATCAACATAAAATTAAAACGATGAACCTCTGATTTTGTTATAATGTTACCCATAGTAAGCAAATATCAATCAAATAGGAGAGGACCAAAGACAGAACCCTGATGTACACCACAGGAAAGAGCTGCAGTAACAAAGATAAAGCTCCTCTCCAAGAGATGGGAGGAAACCCTGTCCAGGGCACTTCTACAGACACCCACCCACTGTGCAAGCCTTTCAGTCGTGTAAAAAAATTATTGAAGATCTAGCAGCACCAAAGTGAAAGGCTTACCCACATCAGAATACATCATTATGTTATTGGAGACTCTGAGAAGGGCAGTTTTGGTGGAGTGCCTCAGACAGAGACCTGCCTGTAATGTACACAACATAAATTGTTGTGTGCAGTCAACACAGCAGTGAGGCTGTTTGTCAAGGACCTTTTTTTTTTTTTTTTGTAAATAAAATGCTGCTTGGATTTTGGCCTGCAGATGTTTGGATCAGGGTTTGCTTTTTTACAGAAGAGGCTGAACAACTGCATAATACAAATAAGGTGAGACCCATCAAATTGCAGGGAGTTATTTCTAGAAGAGAAAGGCATGGACCTTTCAGCTCAGATGTAGATAAACAGGAAGATTTCATTCTGCCCCCCAGCTCAATTAGGTCCTGCCTTGTTAGGAAATGGCCTGAGAGTTGATTGCGAATTTGGATGAGTAGAAAGAGGAGTAGAAGCAGGGGCAACGCTGGCATTAACACTTCTGATCTTATTAACACAGAATGATAGGAAATACTGCAGTGCTAATTCGACAAATCAGCCAGATCACTGCCGGCAAGGTTTGTCTGTGTTATTAAAGTCACACAGGACTTTGGGTTTTAGATTTCTAGTGGAAATAAAATTGGCAAAATCAGAAGCCCTTTAAACTTTTTCCATGTTGTTTCGCTCAGTTAAAAGGTCTCTTTAATGAATTCAGCAAACATAAAGCTCAGTGGATTCCCACAGTCTGCTCTCTGACATTTACAGCGGAAACAACAAATAGATTAATTTAACCAGTGGCATGAGTTAACAGAAGGAGTATATCGCCTTTTTAATAGGAGCCTTTTCATTAAAAACTGAGGAGCAGTGTGAGGGAAACGACTGAACTAAACGGTCTGCGTGTGGATGAGAGTTCAACTCTAACCTCGGTTCAAAATCTGCAGAAAATGTTTCAGCGGTGATGTGATTTAATACGCGCAAGCTTTTTAAATGTTGACTGAGCAGAGACTCTAAGTTGAAAGACAGTTTGAAGAAAAAGGTTATGACCAGTAAGCATATTTGAACTATGTATCTTGGACCAGACACACACGCTGGGTCACATTAAACACATATTGAAATCACATGCCATAATTAACCTGCTAAACCTTATGATGTAGGTTGAAACGAGTCACTGAATTCAGACATAAAGGCTGAGAAGACCATGGTGAGGGAAGATTAAAAGTGGAATAAAACTAATTAGAACAACTAATTTAGTTATCTGCAATTTAGAAGTG
Source organism: Limanda limanda (assembly GCF_963576545.1). Lineage (NCBI taxonomy): Eukaryota > Metazoa > Chordata > Actinopteri > Pleuronectiformes > Pleuronectidae > Limanda > Limanda limanda. The sequence continues at coordinate 8,095,960 of NC_083637.1, forward strand.
GTAAAAACTTAAGTGCACAGTTCAATGAGAGGGATGTAAGCCATAGATTTGTTTAGAAATGGGAAATCCTATTTTACATAAGAGCTTACTCTCGATAGAGCGAATATTCGTCCTTAGGGGCACTGACCCATCGATAACAACAAGCCACATAGACAACTGGAGTTTTAATTTGCTCGTAAAAGATGTCAGGAAGTGAATTATCTGAAAAAAGAATGGAAAAAGCCAGCATCTAATCACTTGTGTAATTCATAAAGAATCTCCAAATGAAATCAAACCATAACTTTATAATAACACTTGTGTGATACTCAAAAACTGTTCAGGGAAAAGCCCTTAATCAGGATTCAAAAATGTTGGCATGTTGGTTAAATGAAAAAGATTCATAGTACCACTTAGATAAGTGCCCCCTTCAATTTCAATTCAACATGTACGGGCTATTTCTGGGTTTTTATTTACCACAGTTATGTGTCGGGCTTCATTCAGGAATAATGTGCTAACACTTGTCATTCTGGGAAGATCATTCTCTGGCTGTAGCACGGTGGCTCACCTATTTTTAGCCAAGTCTGATTAGACAAGGTCATTATTCAGACAAGAGGACAATGCAATTATAGAAAAATCAAGATATTGCTGAACTATTGCTTGTGAGATCGTGGATGGATATTTGTGTACACACTCTATTTGTCTCGTACAATTCCCAAGGCAAAACCGGTCTTTTATTAATACTGAGATACTATTAAGATCCCCTCCTTTAAACCCCACCTGCATGAGCTCTGGAGCGTGAGCAGAAGTCAGAGTTGAGAGCGATAAAATGAACGTGAAACAAAAGAGGATCCTCGAGTGGGTGTTTGAAATATTTTTGGAAAGGAAACGAGGCTGGATGGGACTGAAATTCACTTTGCTCACTGAGTGAAACAAAACCCTCGCTGATATATCGCTGATAGCTACGAAGATAAACACGAGCGAAGCACTAATAAACAGCAAGCACGAAGGCTGTTGGGAATACAAGAGTGAGTAAATTAGCTGGATATGACTTTGTGTACTTAAAGCTTGGGAGAGAGAAATCTTGCAGTTGAAGTCCCAGAGAAAGAAGAGGATGTTGACTCTGATCTCTCCTGACAGTTTCCTGTCCCGCTCGCCCTCGGGCCGTGTGTGCGTGTGTGCGTGTCCGTCTGTGAATGCACTTGTCGGCATCACTTTCTCCTCTGGTCGATGCTGAGAACATATGCCAGTTGTCTCCATGGTAACATGATACATCAGAACCGCTCGCACGTCCACCTGAGGTCATAGATATTCCTGAGAAGAAGACCAGTATTGTTGTCTTCAAGTTCATTTAATACTCTGCCCCGTCAGTCCTGTGTTTTTCTATTGACAAGTTGAGTTTGGTGTTTAACAATAATACTGGCATATTATATCCAGATGAGTGGTCTTTTGGGGGTGTGTACTGACAGATAGGGCTCGCTATCAGCCCTGATCTCTGGAATCGATTCTGAAAGTCCCCAGATACGTCTCAATGTTCTTTAGAGGACTTCTTAGTATTTATCCTAGAAACACGATACGTGAGCTACACTCTGTTGTTTCCTTTTAAGGTGAAATAGTTTAAAGTGCACAGTATTGGTTAAGTTCTTGGTTTTAAAAATGTGGATTTTTCCTTGGTGAATGCAAAAGTACGATAAAATGATCAAATTACTGGAATAAATGATAATAAAAAGAAGTAATGAAAATAACAGTATAAAACCTGCACCACTTACAAGGCTGTCTTCCTTATGCATGGTGGTAAAGGCTCTAAGGTGCAGGCAGGACAAGTAGACAGCTGGCAGGTGACGTCCCTAATTATGAGTCAGGGTTATGATTGAAATTAATTTTCTATGTGTACATTGATGCAGTCGACTTTGCTGCTGTTGATTTTCAGTTTGAAGGATGTCTAAATAAACAGGAAAAAGTTCATATCTCTATTTAACAAGTTGTAAACAATATTTTATCTGCGATCTTCAACTTTGTCACCTCTATTGACAGCTGTCCTCATAACAACTGTCCATACTAACAAAATCATACAACTCTTGGCTGCCCTCAAATTAGCATGCCCCCCCCTAACGCAACCTTATTAAGCCATTGTTAATAAAGTAAACTTGTAATTAAAAATTGTCTCTCCCGCTATTTGTACATTTCACTCTTTCAAAATGGAGCTTTCAATATAAACATGATTAATTATAGAGCCAACCTACATCATCGTTTGCACTGTGACGTTAACAGTTAATTGCTGTTCCCATAAACTGTTTTTAAATGAACCGGGGGAGCTTTTAATAACCTTGGACCATAAAGACCAGATTAGCCTCGACATGTTTAACCTAACTGTGGTAAGTTCCCTTTAGCTTAATGTCGATAGAAGGTCAGTTCACCTGAGAACTATAGGGCAAGTTTGTGTTGCGTTTAGAAAATGAATGAATAAATGACTAAGCGAGGTCTGAGCAGGATTGTGTGTGTGTGTGTGTGTGGTTGTGTGTGAGGCATAGAGGGGGATGTATTAGTTTTGTGAAGCCAACTTGCAGCATTACACGTCTCGCCAAATCTGCATCAATGAATTAACAAACACGTTGTCGCTGCCAATTCAGTTTATTTGGAAAAAAACTTGCCTGTTGCTTAGCTTCTTAAAATTCCGACAACTGGATTTCGTTCACCAGCCCAATTTGTTTGGTTTTCAGTCCTGTCTGAGACATGCATACTGCATATGATGTTCAGTTCTGGCTGAAATTCACATTGCATAGAAATACCTCTTCTCTTCCTTGCTTGGAGTTTTAATGGGGAAATATTCCACCCGATAGACCTTTCTTCTTCTGTAAGTTCCAGGCTTAGTTTAATACTACACAGGGGTCATTACATCCTGTTCATCTCAAGTCTAGCTAGCTGTTTAATGACCTGTCAGTCACCTGTCAAAGGTGCCCCCCCGCCGCCCCTGCCCAGGGCAGAGCATGATTGCATATGTAGAATTTTCCTCTCAGTGAAAAAAGAACATTTGATGAAAAACCTGTTAAAAAGGAACATGAGGAACAATGGATTTAACAGTTATTTCCTCGAACAGGGAGGTAGTCGCCCCCGTCCGTTGGTTGGTTGGTTGGATTTTCAGCCGGATTACACAAAACTGCTGAGCTGTTTTCCAAGAAAATTGTTGGAAGGATGACACCTTGGCCGAGACAGAACCCATTACATTTTGGCACTGATCCAGACAAACTGGAATCCATCCACTTGCTTCAACATTGCAATTTTTTCACCAATTGCCCAGGGACTAATGCAGGGATCTTAAAAATAATAATAGTTTATATTCCCCTAAATCAATATTTAGGGGACTGATCAAAGGGACTTTTGAGTTGGTCTGTGGTGAAGATCTTGTCCCCTCTGTTCACGTAAATTTTGCCACAATATGTTCAGTATTTTTTGCCTAATCCTACCGACGATCATTTAAAGAAGTAAACCAACCAATCAACAAACAAATGGACTGCTGGGGATCATAACCTCCTGCGTTCTAGTTTAATTTCATCATTGAATTATTTCACGTCATTTATGCCGATTGTATAATTGTTCAAACTCTTCAGAAAAAGTTAACTACAGTGTAGAAAGTTTTTGTTTGTGTGTATTAAGGAGTCTTATTCTGACAACTGTAACTAATTCAATGTTTTATTTATTTATGCAAGTGAGAATCAGGGAGATCACAGTTGTTCCGTAAGGTGCTGATTGTCCCACTGTGGCAGACGTACAGTATGTAGTCATTAGTTACTTATCCCTCAGACACATGAACAACATTTTAAACAAAAAGCTCATTAGAATATAAATATGGATGGAATAGCTGTGGATTTATTCTTTGCAGAAGCTCTGCTCCGTCTTTCTGCCTCCCTCTCTCTCTCCCTGTCTCTCTCTCGTTCCCACTTCCTCCTCCCAGCCGCAGAAAAATGCCAAAATCTGCATTTAAATTGAAAGCTATTCATCTGCATATTTCTGATTATTCAATTAATGTGCCTTCTGCTTTTTTTTTCACCCCCACCAATCAGCAGCTCGGCCGTCTCATGGAATTGTTTATTGTTTATGATGCTGCTATTGGTGGGACCGTGATTTGAGTGTGTGAATAATTAATGTATGCATGGATTTGCGGGAGCAGAGGGGGGTAAAGGTGGAATCTGGTTTGAGGCAAAGGTGTAAATGAGAATTGAATTATTTTATATTTTTCCAATTCCACTCTGTCACTGCACTGAGATGAATTGGATAGAAATCTATGCAGCAGTGATGGGAGAGAACAAGACAGAGAAGAAAGGAGTCTTCATTAGTGGTGGAGAGCAGAGACCGAGGTCAACTGATCTGTGACCTGCATGTCACCACCTCGACATAGAGCCATCGGTCATATCAACACACAGTGCAGCTGCAGAAGACCAGCATGTCGTTTGTCTCAGGACAGTAAAGCTCTGCTGTCAGGAGAGACTCTGCAAGGAGAAAATAAACTTTGAGCGAATTTTCTATTGAATAGTTATAAACCTTTCTTGTGAGTGCAGACGTTTTTTCTTCGTCAGTCTGATCGAGGTTTTAAAGGAACCACGTGTTTGATTTAAAAAAATATTTTATTAACTCAAGGAAATTTGGGTGACATTTACACTTGTGCCATTCTTCAATAGAAGAAATATATTGTGGCATTGAAAAAAACTAGTACGAGCTCAGATGTCGTTCTTCATAAGGCTAACGACATGTGTCATTGTTTGCTTTCAATGCGTGTGAGGTGAGATATTTACTCCCTGGTAGAATAGTGTGGGTTCATGTCCTTGCTGGAGTGTTGCTGCCTTTTCAATGTCTCTGCTACCGGCAACTGACTCAGTGGTGATTGAGTTGCTAAATGGTCCAGCTCTCTCTCTCTCTCTCTGCCTTAGTGCGAGCCACCTTTATAAACTCATCAGCTTCTTTTATGTTACTAACCTTCAAGTGTTTGATGAGGTTCATGGGTTTGAAGTGTGTGGTTGCTGTCAACTACAAATAGAACTGCCAGCGTGGGCAAGCTATTAAAGCCATTTTATCAGCTGTTAGAGAAATTGTTTCGAAGTCTTTGCATCATGTAGAACCAATATCCGCAGGTAATGACATTGTGTTCTGATGTACCACTCCACTCAGAGACTCTAGACGTAACGTCTTTAATAAAACAAAAATACCTACTAATACTTCAACCAGCGACCAGATGGCAATTGAGATGCTTTGTCGTCCGTTTTGGGGATCAGTGATGTCGTCCATCTTTATTAACAGTCTGTGATCAAACCACAAACACATTAGCTCACTCCTCAGAATCTGTCAACTTCCTCAACCTGTCAACTTCAACCAGTAGCCCATCAACTCCAACACCAGCCCCTCTCCCTTTCCATTCACTTTGAAAATGGCCTCAGATTTTAGACTCGCTTGTTGACGGTCTACCCACGTAGACTGCAAAACACCAAATGTAGAGGCAAAGCTTGTTTCAAGGTCAGGATTAAAGGCAACACGCTGGAGAGTTATCTCTTATCTTTATGTTTGCAGGGAAACAAAGGCCTCTATCATTTGTTTCTTTTTGTCTTACATGTGTTACTCTCTTAACTGTCTAAGGCTGTGGGTGTGCAGCTTTTCTTTGACCCTGTCTGCATCAGGAGAGGTGTGTGATTGTCATTCAGGCAGCATGCAGCTCCTTGGTTGGAGGAGGTCACTATCAAACCCCCCCACCCTGCATCCCAAGCCAGAAAGTATTGATTTCCTTTAATTGGATGAACATGTGAAAAGAGGGGATGAGTCCGATAGCACATGAAGCAGATAGCACTTCTTACATTTTGTGTAAGTTGGGCTCTTACCCCTGGTTGGTGAAGTTTTCTTGTGTCTGGAGGAGGAAATTATGAAATCTGCATCCAGCTGCTGGATGAGGGAAATCCTCAATCCAGTTCTATGTAAATAGAATCTAGTTGTTTTCCATAAAGGTCAAACATTGTTTGAATTACTTCTAAGGGTTGTGAGAATATGCAAGTAACCATTGATAAGGTCAGTATTTGAATAAATAATAATAAAAAAAAATCCCTTGACCTTCTTTAAACATCTTTTGAAAAAGCGAGATAAAAAAATAAAAACAACATTTAACAAGCAATGTTGAACATGTGACCCTGTGGGGCACATAAAAAGAAAAATTAAGAGTTCTCTTATTACAATAAGAAAAGGCCTTTCATCCTCCTATAAAACTTTTTAGAGGAACCATCCAATAAAACAAGAGGATTAATTTTAATCACAAACTACTGATGGGTGAGTAAGTCAGACCTTAACAGTGCTAACGAGTTGAAATGGCGGAACCGCTCCATCTGTACGCTGGGAGAAGAAGTGTGCCCTGCCTGCACAGATGTGTGCCCTCCCTGAACACAAAGCAATCACAGCTCAGACTGTTGGATCCTCGCTGGTGGAACAAGCTTCCAAATGCTATCAGAGCAGGGGTGTCCCTCTATTATCAAGAACCTCTTGAAGACTCCTCTCTCCAGAGAGCACCTGCTCTCCTATCACCTCTAACCACTTAACAAGCCTAGCTAGCACTTGCTATGCACATTTACATTTGCTTCACTTTGTCTTATTGAATTGTTCTTCAAAGGCTCTGTGGTGTCACTTTTGTTTTTTTGTCGATTTGGATAAAAACATCTGCCCAACCTGCAAATACACAAACAGAATTGCAAAATGTTCCAGTAGGCAGGTTAGCCAATATGGTTACAAATAGATTTTTAAGTGACAGCCAGGTACGGCCACAGCAAGCATGCTAATTTCCATTTCTTATTTTTCATTAATTTATCAAATTAGATGGTGATATTTGTGCATTCAATTAAGTTACATTTAGGAGTAACCTGGTTATTTAATAAGTTGATTGAGTTTGAGTGTAAAAGAATGATCATCTCTGATTGAAGAAAGATCATCACATTGGGGCATAATTCTAATTTAAAAAAAAAACATGTTATTTAAGAAGTAAGTGTGTGACAGCTTCAATTACTGTAAAATAACATATTGAAATCTCACCTTGACACTCTGATATTGATCTACCTCAAAAATGAAGAAAGAAAAAATAAAGCACATTCAGAAAAATCCAAAATTCAGAAGAATCTCCACAAACATTCATATCTACATTGATGATTGTTATAAATGTGGTGCCATGCAACTGCTAATGTCAGTAAACTCTCGACTGGAGATAATGATGTGTTTGAAAGAAAAGATAATTATAGGGAGAAACCAGAAAGGCGCTCGGTGCTCGGTTTGGACGAAGAGGAGCGCCGGTAGAAAAGATGAGGAGCTGAGTCACAACCTTCAGCGTGTGGGATGTTTGTGTGAAGACTTTGCACATCAAGTGTCACCAGATGATTAAGTTCTTATGCTGTCATTCGTTGTTTTGCTCTCGGTCTCTTCCACACAGGGAAGAACAGCCTTGGTTGAAATGTCGTTTCAGGAATATCTCATTCGAGTGTGTGCTCTTTGTTTCATCAGGTCTTTGACATTTAAATCCAATACATCCCACAGTTTATTGACTGAGCTGGTTGGGTGCATGTCTCACCTTTTCCACCCTAACTATTAACAACCAACATGTATTGAATAGACCACCATGTAATTTGGTATAGAGCATTTTTATTTGACCAGTACTTTGGTTCAAGACCAGATTCCAGCTAAAGTGATTGCACCCTCATCAGCCTCTGTGTTCAGAGCTAATTACCAGATGTTTGAGTCTTGGCTGCACTAATGGTGTCGTGGCATTGTCATAGGTTAACTCGTATGTTAGCATTCAGCTCCAGACCCTGCTGTGCATAGGTCGAGCCTCCACCAGCATGGCTGCAGACTCCTGGTCTGTCAATTAACGACTTTGAACCCTGTGGTTTAATAGATGTGAGGCCTCAGTGAGGAAGACACCAACAACTAACAACACGCAGTTGATAAAAGAATATCCTCCTGATTTCCATGTCACTTCTCAAGGTTGTTTTCTCAGTTTTTCCTTGTGACTCACTGTGGGCGTCCTCAGCTTCCACAGGCCTTCATGAGCTCGTCCGCGGTGTCTCTTTCTCACACACACACACAAACACACACAAACACACACAAACACACGCCCACTCACACATACAGTCTGCGCTGACGACAAACTTTGGCAGAAGGTGTTACAGACAACTCCATGTCTCCATGGTAACGGGTGTCATTGCTCTTCCTTGATGTGTGTGTTCCATGTTCCCCGAGCTCCCGCGGTTTCTCGATCCATGTGCACACTTGTTGGTGTGTGAGCATGTGAAGAGAACAGCCCCCTGAGGACATGGCAGAGCTTTCAGACAGACGTGCAGGGAAGGGAAACACCAGGGAGTGTCAGGGAAGAGAAGCCACAGAGAGAGGCGGTTAGTTGAGAAGCAGTCAGGAGAAAGATGGTGTGATTACAACCTATTGGAGCGCCTCCCTTCAGTGTCCAGGCCGTTAAAATAAGATTAATTCTAACGTGACCAGATCCATGAGATTGTGAGACGTCCTAACAGACATTATTCAGCAGACACCTGTCTAATTAGACACTCGTCTCTGTGTTGTAAATGGACTTAATGTGCATGAGCTAGTTCTCTGTGCTGAATGTGTCTGGTTGGATTCTGTTAGTTTGTGCACTGAAGTCATGTTGGTACACATATCCATATTACCCCGAGGCCGAATCCTCAGTCCTTTGACTCAGTCAAAGTTGGTCCATTAAGTGCTATTAAAATATACAAAGAGATGCACCGAGAAAGTCCCTGAAGTCGCTCTTACTCAAACTGAGGAATTAGATTAATGGAGACTCTTTCAATTATGAAGGGAAAACACTAATACCAGCCTCATGCGAGATGATGTTTTTAACCACCTCACTATGAATGCATCTAAAACGGAGGAGGCGGCTTCTGTTTTAACAAAACTGTTTTGTAGTTGATAACTTGTTGATAAAACCCAAAGAAAGACAAGAATAGACATGTAATCTTTAATCCCAGTGTCCTGGTGGTCTGGTAGTCTAAGACTCAACCACATAACCATAACACATCCAGCTGTGTTGTGGCATCATCCCTCAGTATTTTCCCATTAATGACCTGTCATCTTATTTGTCCCACCAGACTTTCATAATGAACCAGAATAAGCCCTCGTCATTGTGTCAATGTTGTGTACATGTTCACACAAGTGTTCTCACCTGTCACTTAGGCTCAATTTTCACATACATGCAGTTCTCCGAGGACGAGAGTTCTCTTTAACCCCCTTTTCTGCTAAATATCATTTAAACCTACGTTAAATTGCAGCTTGCTGGATTTAAACTAATGCCGTTCTCTACGTGTCCCTGAAGAACAGTGAAGTAGGAAGCCAATCTTTTCTTTCCGTCCCCCAGGCGCCCTCCATGCTGCATTTAGCCCCGGTTTAGCATTGTGCAGTCAGCTAGCAAATGTCATTAGTTCAGTTATCGTCTCCTCTCACCCATCGGAGATTTGTGGCTGATCACACAGAAGTGAACAGCTGAGTTCACCTCTGCCTGTTGTGTGTGAAGAAGCACACTTATTAGTTTATCTAGTGGGATTCACTTTCTCTCTTTTTTTTGCACTTGCATCACACGGAAACATACCAGCGACTCCGCTGCTACTGCTGAGATCCGCTAGAATCAACAATCAGGCTTTATAATAAAACATTTTCAAGGTTGGACCTTCAGTAAGTGTTCATGTGTTAAATGATGTATTGCAGTATTAAATCTTTCTTTTCCGAACCCGTTCCCTTCTCCTCTCCCGCTCTTTCATTTATCTTGATACTTTTTCCTCAGTGTTGTCCCTTCACTTTCTTTTTTTTCATTTTATGAGCCTTCACATGATAAAATTGTCAAACAATGATCTGTGTTTCCTCCACACATGGACACAGGACATTTCCTCGGATGTCTCAATATCTTCCCAGCATGCCGTGGGACTCGGGTCCTCGCTACCTTCCTCCGCCTGTGATGCTTTAATTACTTTATCCCTCGTTTCCCTCATCCCTCTCTCCTTCACTCCACCGCCCCGAGCTGCTCCTCATTTCTTTTAATTAATCCACACAGATTTAGACACCTTCACCCTGCTGTGAATGCACTCACACACACACACACACACAATGCACACACACACTCTTCACGTATCCCCGGTAGACAATAACAACTTTAAATGATCTCACTTCACTTTGAAAGTTTCTCCCCAGAGATGGATGTAGTGGAAGAACCCAGATCTTATTATTCAATATTGTGTGTTGTTTTCTTTATTGCATGTGTGTTAATGTTATTGTGTCTCTGTGTGCAGGGCCCCAATGGAAGCATGCAGCTCATGGAGACCGAGTTCTCCAAGACTCTGGGAGAGATGGTGGCGCTTCACCTGCATCACCAGAAGAGCATCCCGGCTTTCCTCTCTGCCGTGACCCTCGACCTCTTCAGCAGACAAACCACCATCTGATGGGACCTGGCACCATCTCAGACCCGGGGCCGGAAACTAATAAGATGGAGATTCACTTTGCTTTTAATCTAATCTGTATTATTCATTATCTTTTTGAGCCTATTTAACGAATCTTTCAATAAATGTCTCCATATTTCTCAATAGCTCTGGTATTAAGATGATTTGGTTTAGGTCTTTTTATGGAAGAACTTAAATGTTGCATTCAAAAGTCAAAGGAATCAACTTTGTATCCCTGTTGGTGCCGTATTCAACAATTGATCTTTTAAAAATACTTTTTCTCTGTCAACAGCACAGAACTTTGAAAATTACACAAAAGCCAATGATGTTTGATTTAGAGGATGATTTTTTTTATAGAGATGTGTTATCGAGTGTTTCTGCAGGAATGTATTTAGTGTGTTTTTTTACCGAGGCCGAGTCTGTGTTGAATCTTTCTTCGGCATTTTTTGTCCTACACAGATTTGTGGGGCTACAACTAGTCTCAGTCAGTCTAAAGACAAGTAGAAAACATGAACGCAATGAATTGTTATTGTTCCTTTATTCCATTATAAACAAGTTTTCATCAATATCAGTTTTTGTGTGTGTGTAGATATTGTGTCATACTTGTCTCTATCTGCTCCGTGTGTTAGAAGAAACCGTAAGTAGAGGGTGAAACAATTTAGAGATCAGAGAAAAGCTTGTTGACTTCTGACCGCACTCATATTTCACACTTCTGTTTGAACATTGGTGAGAAAACGGTCAATATTTGATCTCTAATAATCTCACCAAGTTTCACACAGTTTAAAGTGTGAAAGTGTAGCAGACTGTGCTGTGTGATCCAAGTGAGAGTGTTAACATTTGTTCTATTTAACACAAAATGAAGAAAAAGTGTGTGCTGACTGAAGTTTGAGCAGGAATCATAGACTCTCCCTTACGTGTTTCCACTTCCTGTTGTACATAAACAAAGCTAAAGAATTCCAGATACAAGATGCCGCCATCTTGAATTTTTTACGTTATTTGGAGTCAAAAGTGGAGCCAGTGGGGATGGTGGAGTGGAGCTGCCATTTTGAAGTACTGCTGAATCACATGGTCGACTAATTGCGTCAATTAAACCTTTTTACCCTATTTTTATTGTATCAAATAAACAATCTAATACCAAACTAACAGCCTCAGACTAAAAACTCTCTAAAATAACACAGACAATCTTTGAGAATATATTATTTTTCTACTTTGGTCCTTGTCCCACCTACTAACATGGAGGAGGCAGGGTTTATGACCTATGCTCCTGCTCACCACCAGAGGGCGATTAAGATAATTTGAATAAATATTATACTATCAGAAACACATCTGCATTACAGTGAGATTATCACAACAACAAACCAGACTCACTTGTTCATTAAAGTGAGATGTTGATGCTACAACACAACACTTTAATTTAGGCCTAAGTGATGTGGGTTGGTTGGATTTGATCCAACAAATTTGATGTTATTATTTCAAAGGTCTTTGTTTTTTAAATAGACAGTATCTTTATTATAAAATATATTTAAATTTTTAATGCAGGCTATTGTACGGTATACTTGTGTTGCTCACCTGCTCATCGCCGTCATAAAAAAAAGTAAACCTTTTTACCCTGTTTTTATTGTATCAAATAAACTATTTCATACCAAACTAACACTTAAAGACTAAAACCTCTCTAAAATGACAGGGACAGTCTTTGAGATAATATGATGTAACTTTCTAATTTGGTCCTTGTCCCACCTACTAACATGGAGGAGGCAGGGTTTATGACCTATGCTGCTGCTCACCACCAGGGGGTGATTAAGATAATTTGAATAAATATTATACCATCAGAAACACAACTGCATTACAGTGAGATAATCAGAACAACAAACCAGACTCACTTGTTCATTCAAGTGAGATGTTGATGCTACAACACAACACAACACTTTAATTTGGGCTTAAGTGATGTGGCTTGGGTCGGATTTGATTCCAACAAATTTCATGTTATTATTTCAAAGGTCTTTTTTTTTAATAGACAGTATCTTTATTATGAAATATATTTAAATGTTTTATTGCAGGCTGTTGTACAGTAGAATCATGTTGCTCCCCTGCTCATCGCCGTCATAAAAGATATTACTAGACACCGGTGTGTCCTGAAGTGTGGACAGGACAAAGAAAGCACCCACACGGGAAGCTTCAACGTTTTATAGTCGGTGAAACTCTTTTAAAATTCACTGGGAAAAGGATTTAAAACCCAGAAATAGGTCTTCGGATGTTAATCTCATTGTAATGAACGATGAATAATTCCTGTTGAGAATTTGGTTAACGATCGTGCCTGTGTGTGTGTGTGTCTTCGTGTGAGTACAAGCACGAGACAAGTCAACTAAACTTCCTGGCAGCAATAAAGAGAAATGGCAGAAATAAAGATTGGGGGGGGGGGGGGGGGGTGAAGAGGGAAGCAAGGGAGCAATCCAATAAAACTGAGAAACGAAAGGAAGTGGACCGAGAATAAAGCCACTTATCATAGGGACAATATAAGCGCTCCAGCTGGGGCGGCCATATGTCTCATGAGGAAACATGTCACATACCGTCCTCTATCTCTCTCTTTTGTTGTCCTCTCTCTCTTTCATTTCGACAACACGTCTCCTGCACATCCCGGCAGCTACGTGTCACATTCGAGAGGATTTCCTATGAGCTGTGAATCCCATTCAGACGTGTCACATACAATTCTCTGCTTCAGGAGTGTGTCAGATGCTCTTTGGCTTTCTTTATAATCCCCCCCCGTCCCATTAAAATGCTGTATCCTCTCCTCCTGTTTTAAAGCTTCAATTCAAATGGTAATCAATAAAGCGTTTGTCTGACTGGCTGCTGCTGAAAGACGACTGACTTTAATGAATAATAATAATAACTCTGCCGCACACCAACTTTGTGGTAACTTCTCCTCTGCTCTTCCTCCAAAATGAGACGAGACAATACCACGGCTGTTGAGAGGTTTATTTTTTAATGAGCAGAGTAAGTTGACAATTCTCGCCCCCCCCTCCCCCGGTTGTTTGGTTCCCAGTTTGATCTCGGCCGCTGTGCCGTCTGGTGGAGCTTCTCTGGTGAGCTCAGTCTGAAGGCTCAGTCCCAGGTGAGCAGCTGAGCTAAGTGCAGTTCACAGTCTTCCGTGAAAAAGAGAGAAGAAGTCTTTATCAGAGAGCGGTGTCATGTGGACGAGATACCGGCGAGTTCACCGGCGAGCGACCGGTGGTCACGGGGGCTGATGCAGCTCAGAACGATAATGGAGTGGTGGACGCCGGTGAAGAGGGTGTCTGGAAATCCAATAAAAAAGGGAGGGTCCTCTGGTCAAACAGTTATGTCAAAATCAGCTTTGCCCACAATGCAACACTTCATCTGCAGATATTCCTTTGACCGGTCGGGTGTTAGAGTCAGCGTGTTTAATTTAACTTTCCTATTAGATTTATTTCATGAGCATGAAAGTCATATTTCCTATGTTTATCCCAGTGAGGCTGGTTTGGAAGAAGCACAGGAAATGTGTTAATTGTCTTGTTACCGTGTTTTAGTGTCTGATAAACCTTCCAACTATTGGAGTCATCAAATATATTGCACTTCTTATTTCTTTTATCACCAAGACCTGAAGCAGCACCTCCCAAACAATATGGACAATGTTTTTTTTTATACACAGGGCTGTTTTCTGTCTCAATCCTAATAAAGTGTGAATCCTCTCTCTGTTTATAATCTGTCCTCCTCATCCTTATAGCTGAAACTTGGCTAGAAGTGGTACGTCCTGGAACAACCGCTGGAAAGGTTTACCAGTGTATCTCTGAGTCAACATATAAATAAAGAGATCATCACAAACATATAGGCTGTGTCCGAAGTCGCTCACTTATCGCTGTGTAGTGAGTTCGCATTTTGCAGTGCTATCGGAATGTTTAGTGAAATTTGTCCTACCCTATAAAGTGCTCTCATGATAATCCATCATGATAATTAGTGCACTAGAGAGAGCAGAGAGACGCGAGTAAATGTAAATACCAGCAGAGCATCACAAACTCAAACCCGTTCATTTCCACATTTAAAGATTGTGATTCAACATTTATTTTTTACATTAAAGTGTATATACCATGTGTAAAATAAACATTTAAAATGTGCGATATAGTTCTCGATATAGAAATCACTTTTTAGAGAAGTAGAGAATAGTGAGTGAGTGAGTGGGTGATTTTCTGACAAAGCTTTATCGTACAGGTGAAAAGTGAACGTGTGTTTATCCTCAATCATTTCTTTAAATATTGTCCTGTTAACTCATGGTCGGCTCCATTTCATCAGAAAGAATAACCTGATACTCAAGTAATAAAATACAGGATTTTCATTACATGAAGATTAGAGTGTTGGTTCCTCAGTGGGCAACAAAAAAGAAACGGATTCATCCTCTTGTTAAACTTCTGTGGCTGTGAACTCTGCCCACAAAGAAGAAATACTCAGACCTTCTCCTCTCAGCCGTCTTCTGTGTTATTTCCATTCCTGTCTTTCATTACCTGTAAAACCCCCTTGATTGTCCTCCTGCCTCCCAGCCTTCCTGCTCTCCCCGCTTCTTCCCCCTCTTTTATTCATTCCTTTATCTTTATTTCATCAGCCCATCATCTCTCAGTTGAAAACAATTAGCTCACGCCCTGATATCTCATCAACTTTAAATGAGGTGGTGGAGCCAGGTGGAAAATGCCAACGCTTTAGCTTCATAACTCTGCAGCACACATCATATTTTCACCCGCTCCAAAAGAAAAGCACCGGTCCTCATCACGCGGTAAACAATCGATTTCGTAAAGCACGTTTTAAAGAAAGTACGCTGCAGAAATCTTTTTTCGAGGCCGTAGCTGAATCCTTAAAAGCAATTTCTCAAGCATGTTTAATTTATGAGAGAAGTCAAGGAGTGGCATTTAAGACTTCCTCTTCAAGATTTTCATTTTTCACCAAGGAGAGATATTTGTAAGTGAGGCTCGCTGAGAAGAGACGTCCCCACTACAGAGGAGTCTCAGCCAGGAACCAGAGAGGCTTATGGGACACAGAGAGAGGACCTGTCACTGATTTCTTTCATCTCTCATCCCTCTCTCCTTCCTGTCTCTACCTTTCTCACTTAACTCTCGCTCTGCCCAGGAAGCTCGGCATCGTTTGCTCTGAAGTGAGTCTTTCTACAAATCTCTGGCTCCCTCCCAGAGAACATTCACAGTTCCATCACGTTATGGAGCTGACCCTCTAATGTACACACACATTAATGTATCATAATTCATCCATAAAAGTGTTTAGTGAACCTGCAACAGGATTTTCAAACAGGTTTTAGCTAGTCAAAGTGAAACCACTTTCCACCGCTTCAGAATAACAATGTGCTCGACCAACAGGCCCACGGACACAAAGAGGGATGAAAGTGCTTCTGTCATTAAAAACCTATTGTGGGATTATTACATTTCACATTAAGCTAATATTAGTGATTACCTCCGGATCAAGTGTTTTACACAATCTGACTGTTTACAGCTGGTTCCTTGACTCATTGGTCTTTCACGTGTTGTTTCCTTGTTCCCAGATGTAAAATATATGTGAACATTATTTCAGAAACAGGTCTGATCATCTCACATCGTCTCATGAGCCCTCAGGTGTATCACTGGATGACTCGGGGGGGGGTCTGAGCCCCAAGATTCAGTGGTGAACCACTTCAACTCCCTCTCCAGCTCTACTGAAGAGTTTTAGCAAATTGAATTTCTTCCTTTCCAGGCATCCATTGTGTTCCGGCATTAAATTCTATTCAATCAGTTTGGAAATCCACTAAATCTACAGAGACATTTCATTTGACTGTTTTGTTTGTTCTATTCTAATCTGGAAATGCAGCTCTCAGCTAATGTACTAATATACTTTGAAACTCTCTGTGGCCAAGATTGTCAATGTCAGGAAATCTAATACAAAAGACAAATTAATAACAAGTCGTGTCTGTGTTTTAAAAAACAAATATAGCCAAAAATATCTTGGATGTAAAAAGCTGCCATCTTGTGCCCGAGTCAGTGCCGTGGCGGTGGGGGTGGGGCCTATCGCAAGTTTGTCTCACCTGTCAATCATGACATCTCATCACATTTTTATTGCATCAAATTACTAAATATAACCAAACTTCACAGAAATTAGCTCCTACAAACATCAGTGTGAATAGAAACTACCTCAAATAAGAGAAACCTTCGAGAAACCTTTATTTCATGTTGTATTTTGACCTTTTAAGTTTTTTCCGTCTCCCGTTCACCAACATGGAGAAGACGAGGTTCATGACCCATTCTGCAGCCGGCCACCAGGTGGCAGTCGTGACCATTTGGCTTCACTTTTGACCTTTCATGTCGTCCATCTTTCAGTCTATGACCCACAACAGACGAAAGCCACTATTCCATCTTCTAAATCAAGCACTTTGAAGTAAATACGTGTCAGATTTATTTCTTTGACATGATGGATATTTCCAGCCGGTACCAGCCTCATGCTCCTTTTCTGGCATAACAACCAGTTGAATTTAATGGTGCAATTATGCAGTTTCGGAACTGGTGTCCGGCCAGGAGCAGAAATTTGGAGGGAGCTGTACCAGGGCAAAGTTTCTACCTCTGATGACGGAGTGGCTCCATTAACACATCTCTCTCCTCGTTCGCTTTTACACTTTGGAGCTGCCGCGGCGCTTAACGTCTGGCGCGTGTAATTCTCGACAGCCGCTGCCTCTAATCCTCGCTGCCATGCAGTGTGTGCCGCGGCTCCGAGGGCCGGTTGAAAAGTGCATGCAGGTCTCCGGGCTCGACTCCAACATGGCTGCCAGCGCAGGAGACTGACAGTTTGGCTAATTAGAGCACTTTTTAATTTGCGCTGCCTTGATCTCTCGTCTTGGCCTCCTTCACTCTGTGAGCCCGTGTGTGCGTGCGGGGGGGAATGTGTGTCGGTGTGAGGTTGTGTAACTCGAGCCAGCGCGGCGTCACCTTTTGTGGTCATTTAGTGAAAAGGTGGCACGGTTTGAAGGGAGGGTAAATGCCAAAAATATCTGTCATTTAGTCTTTCTCTAACTTTGCCTGTCCTCCAAGTCGTTCTCTCTGCTAAGTGACTTCTTAGGCATCTTGTTCCAGCTCCTTCATTTCTTGCATCTGGTTTAGTAATGTCTGCACACTCCTCCACCCTGTAGCAACCGGCTTTCACTCTCAGGTTCAATGACTCTGCAGTAGACACAGGTTTTTGAACGTGACACTCGGGTGAACCTGCCAATTTCTTATTCTTCTCTCATTCCTCTGCGATGATATGACCTGATTTAACTTTCAGGCTTTGGCATCTAAATGGCTCTAAACGTTTCCAGCGCATTTGTGACATTGAACATGAAAAAAAAAAGGCAGACTCCTCCACTGGCAATGGGAACGGAGTCAATCGGCTTTTTCTGTTTAGCACATTCAAAAAACCTGTTTACAGCCGTGAAAGAAGAATGAATGAAAGCAGCAGGATTCCACTCCAGCGTTAGTTATTACCTCCACCATGTTTCCACCCTTTGTTTGTTGATTGGACGGTTTGTTTGTTTGTTTGTAAATAGGACAACACAAAAAGAACTGTGCGTGTGCGCTTCAGGGGGCGGATCCAGGAGTCTGTTCTCTTTCTTTTCTATCTTTTTGAGATATTTTTTAACCTTTTCTTTTACATTTTCGCTGATTTCCAGGAAAAATAATTTGTTGTTCTGATGTTTAGGGAACCGATCTATGAGTGTGTGCAATTTTGGGCACCTGTATAAATGTATTTAATAATTAGTTGTTATGTCATATCTAATATTGTTAGATTTAGGATTGTCTAAACTGACAAATGGGTTCATATTTTATCTATTTTATTCGATTATGTTGAGTTTGCATTTGGAGCAGAGATAGAGGCAGTGATCTAACGAGAGGACGTAAACTGACGCAGTCTTTGTCTCATGTTATATCATTGCAGTAAAAACAATCTAAAGGGAGCTGCTGTGTTTTCCTGTTTGTGTCCTGAACTCACTTACATGTGCCACAACAGAAATGCACATTCTGTCTGGAGGTTTTTGCGACTGGTGACATGCTTCCGTCCACAGAGGTGCCAAAATCCAGAGAAATGAAAAGTTCCTTAAAGGAGCTTCAGGGGCCGTTTGGCCTTTTCGGAGGTTTGTGCTTCACCTCGTTCTATTTTAGTTCATCCCGTGTCCTCGTTCTTAAACTTGTCTTGTTCCCTTGAATCTTTTCTTTTTTTTTAAAGCGTTGTTGCTGCTCTGCATCGACGTCTCCTGCTCAATCGGCCTCAAAGATGTTTGTTTAGGTCCGGATCCCATCCTTCAGTCAAGAGGAGGAAACACCAGTATAACCACTGACCTATTAACTCACAAGTCATGTTGTTCTCCTCTCAGTCAGCCCCGACCTTTACACAGTGTTCTCTCACTTACACTCTACATTATTAATGCTGCCTGGCCTATCATGTGTGTGTGTGTGTGTGTGTGTGTGTGTGTGTGTGTGTGTGTGTGTGTGTGTGTTTGTGTGTGTGTGTGTGTGTTTGTGCGTGTGTGTGTGTGTGTGTGTGGGCCCTCCCGCTGGCAGGTTGATTTTAATATGTATTAATACAGCGGTGAGAGTGTTTCCCGTTATTATCTGTGTCATCCCTCTCTCCCCGGCCTCCTCCCACAGGCTGGCCCACATTAGGCCACGATCTTAGAGAGAGGCAGCGGCTCTAATTCCCTTTTTAAAAATGAAGGTTATTTCCCGGAGATGACTCCCAGGGCTCGGGGAGAAAGCACAACTCTGAAAATGAGCAAAGAGTCTTTCTGTCCTCTCTTATCTGGCTTAGCCTCCTATTCATAATGCTGTTTCCTGTTCCCTCCCCCCCACCCCTTCTCCTTTCTATCCTCATATCTCGGCTGTCGTCCCTTTCGGCCGTGGACATCACTGTAAATGCCATGTGGAGGTTGACGGAAGGGGTGGGGGGGAGGGAACTTATTGTTCGTGCCTGTAGGGAGGCCTCCTCCTGCACTCAGGCAGGCGTCAGCGTGGACAGCTATAGAGTGGTGGGCGGGGGGGAGAGACGGGCAGCACACACACACACACATAAAAGACAGATTTTTTGGTGTGTGCGGCGCCGGCTGTGACGAGCCTGACAGCTGCAGGGTCCCACTCGGCTCTGCATACCACTTTGCTTTGATAAGACCACCGCCAGAAAGGGCAGCGCTCAACCACAGCGCCGCACAACCGGACTTAATGCCGGCGCTGCTCCAGCGGCAGTAATACCACAAGTTGTTTGGCTGCCCTTTGCAACTGGCCCCACTGGGCACAGGGCGTGGAATCTCTCATTCTGCTGGCCAGGAGTGCTCTTTTTCTTTATTTTTATATAATCCGCCCAGTGTCATGACTGTGTAAATACCACGTGGAATTTTAAAAAGTTCAACAACAAAATCAAATCAGAGGGTTTTATATTAAACTGTTTTTTCAATCGTTATGTGAAAATAAATATGTGTTTCCCTGCATCTCTTAAGGGGATAGTTCACAAAAAAAATGAAATTCACTCATTATGTACTCCCCACTGTGCCAATGGAGGGGGGTGGGGGGGTGGAGTGTTTGGGAGTTTCAGGGGTAAACAGCTTTGCAGCCAAATCCAATAGGATTGAAGTAAATGGGGATCGATTCTTCAAACGAAGAAAAACAACAGGAGAAAAACACCACACGCCTCCACATTCCTCCTGTGGTGTCATCCAAGCCCCGGCATTCAAATTCGATACAGCACTGTTTACACTGTTCACCCCTGAGACTCCAGAAGTGTTTTGTGGACTTCACCCACCCGCCTATCGGCAAAGTAGTGAGTGGATAATGAGTGAATTATTTAAAATTTTGGGGTGAACCATCCCTTTAAGGCAGCGAGACCTCATGTCTGTCTGTGTCTGCGAGTTTGAGAGCGAGCCCGAGATCTGAGCTGTCACAGAGGGAGGAGGACGAGGTTGTGGAGGCTGATGATGTAACCATGGAGACACACCAAACTCACCTGCCCTGGGATAAAATCACACGGTTCAGACGGGAGATGGAGGGATAATAGAAAGATCCTGTTAGGACGTGTTCTCTTCGCAGCGTCTTGACAGAAGCCGCCCGACTTCAGGCCCCTGAGCCACTGGTGCTGCAGCCGTTTAAAGATAAGATGTAATGAACCTGCTCTGGAGTTACAATTTTTCCCTCAGTCGGTTTTGGGGATGGAGCTGAACGGTGCTGCTGTAGATGAATTACGACGCCATAATGAATCTAAAGGGTTGTTCCACTCGGAGGGTTAAGTCCCTGAAATCATGCTCATTGTGTCGCTGCCCACGTGTGGTGCAGGAGGAGAGTTCAAAGTCTCCACCTCATTGTAAATATCCCTAGAAAAATCAATTTCAGACATGATGAGGATCCTGTTTTTAGATTTGAAGCGTTCAATGTCACTTTAGTGCTGGAGAAAATATGTCTTAGATGAAGAGGCACCATGAAACTAAAACCTTGAAACTTTGAAGACTCGTGTGAGAGAAATTGGAGCGGCTTCATACCGCACTTGTTCTTGTTTTGGTGTGAATCCGGAGCTTTAGTCCTGTTGCCTTATCTTTTTCTTTTAAATGTATTTTATCTGTGTTATGTGATTTCTGTGTGTCTTGTGACTGTTGACATTTTTTTGTATGCTGCTGTCTTGGCCAGGCTTCCCTTGGAAAAGAGGTCATTGTATCTCAACGGGACCAACCTGGTTAAATAAAGGCAAATAAAAATAATAAAAAAAATGAGAAAGAAGTTTATTTCCTTGAAGGACACATTTGATTCCAGTCTGATGTCTGTGCTGCAGCCTTCAGTTCCCCAGTCTTCTTTAACCCTTTGATACACAAGCTATGCAAACCCCCTCTAAGGCACAACATGGGTCAAAAATGACCCGTATTGACTTACAATGTTATTTCATGCACGACTGAGTGTTTCTTTGCTATATTTTTGGAAATCAAATTATTTCATCATTTAATATTCAAAGTATTCATTAAATATCTTGTTTTTGATTACCACAAATCATTATTTTCATTTTATCTTTCATAATTTATTAACTAAAATAGTTTTTGTATTTTTAAATCAAGTTTACACACATGGGTCAAAAATGACCCGATGGAGTTTATCAAAAACAAGATATGTTAATTAATACTTTGTTATATTAAATGATTAAATAAATAGATTTTAAAATATATAGCAAAGAAGCACAGCCATGCATAAAATAACATGTGAAATGAATACGGGTCATTTTTGACCCATGTCGTGCCTTAGAGGGGTAGTGATACAAAAATGTTTTTTATTAAAAAAGTAAATAAGGCAAAATAAAAATAAGAATGTGTAATGATCAAAAACAAGATAATTGAGGAATTCCTGGAATTCTGAATGATGAAATACATTTATTGCAAAGATATTTACAATTAAAACTCCATCGGGTCACTTTTGACCCATGTTGTGTATCAAAGGGTTAAATAAGCAAATGAACATCAATAAAGTCGTGACCAGCATTTGCTCGTTGAGTTCAGATCTTGAAATAATATTCTACCAACGTAGTACTCAAAAATAAAACTTCTGTATTTAGAATAGTGCCTGAGTTAAACTAAATACATACTTGCAGCAAATACTAAATATGTATTTTAAAAACTTAATTAATTGAATAATTAAGTTTTGAAAGCAACAGTATTCTACATGTGTCACAGATTAATTAACTTGCTGGACCTAGTTTTATTATATTTTTCTACTGTTCACAGCTGAATGTGTAAAAGTTACCTCTAAAGATAACACTGAAAGTAAATAAAGACTAAAACTTAAATGACTTGAACGATTCTTTGGGTTGTGTGATATGTTTTCTGCTTAAAAGCTTAGTTTGGTAAAGAATCTACTAATTGTGCCTCTGCAAAGATATTGAAGTTATATAAACTAGCATGAATCAAAGCGTCAAAACTTCCCCCTGCTTCCAGGGTTTATGCCAAAATACAGTAGCTCATTAAAACGTCAAATTAGTCCTTTAATTACTTAAGATATTGTTTTGTTGTCTATTTCTTTTGACAACAATAATATTTTATTCCAAAATCAACTCCCTGGATCCGACTTTTTGCTCAAATCCGACTGGATTGTGTTTTATTAGTTATCACCTGCTTCTTCCCACCAGTTTGTAACTGGAGCATTTTGCTGGAAACGTTCACCTCCGGAGCTCGAACGCCCAGGTGTTGTGATTTAAGGGATTTTCTCTCCTCTCGAGCTGCAGCAGATTCTCCACATCTGTTTCTCCAGCAGCTGAGCCCGCGGCTCCCGGTGACAAATAACCCATCTCCATGTGTAAATCAGTGGATTTCCGCTGTAAGTCTGTCACAGGAGTACTTACCCAGCGCCGGCTGTGACATAACCATCCACGTTGTGTGAAGCAGCTGCAGGTGGATAAGCGTTTGTGTTCTTGTGAGGTTCATGTAGGATTTCAAACCTTCTCTTTGTAACCACAGTGTCAGACGGTAACAAATAAAGAGAGAGAGAGAGCTTCTTGTTTTCAGAGCCTGGTGCACTGTAAACCTTCTCATTAAACAACTCGGAACCAAATTGGATTGTGCAACAATGAGGAAAATGGCTTTGTGTGTCTGTGTGTGTGTGTGTGTTAGGATTATGTTAAGATAACTTTGGGGCGAAGGCATTTTAGACTTTTGCTGTTTAAGCTGCTGGTTCGAAATCCACATGGAAGCTTTTGTTTGTTGTCGGAGAAGTAGGTTGAATCGACAAATACTGGAAACTTACTCAGATTCAAAAGAAGAAGACGAGGAATAATGATCTTCAATCCGTCTGGCGTTGCTTTTTCTTGGCCGTGTTAAAACGCCGAGTTCCAGAGTGTTGTCGACCTGCTCTCCAGACACTCCTCATTAGATGGTTCACTTGGTCCATACACTCGCTGCTGTTAATTAAAACTCCAGCAAAGTAAGCATCCTAATTAATTCCACCAAGGACACGCTCCAAATAGGGCCTTTCATTCCCAGTGCCAATTCAACATGGCGCTATATCTCTTCCCCCCCCCCCCAATGGGTTTCAAGTCTTCCTTGAAGCAGTATTTTTTGACTGAGGGCGTCTTGGAGTTTATCGGGATCCATGTTCATCCAAGTTTTCCTGGAGCTCCCTTGGCCGACATTTACATTCACTGTGATTCCTGTTTGCACTGAGCAGCCGGGTCTTTGCCAAAAGTATTTTTCTTCTGACAGGAGTTGTGTAATTTATTTAACAGGATTATATTTAACTACGAGCCAAGAACAGTTCACAAATATCAGCCGGTCACGGATTAATCAATTTGAATATTTAATTATCGCCGTCTCCTCATGTTGTTGTGTGATGCAGTAAAAGTAGAAATTACCTCAGAGTTATGTGTAGTTGTACACTCTGAACTTTGCAGGATCATATCGTAGGAAAATAACTTTTATGTCCCGTCAGCATCTGATCAATGTTTCAATTAAAAAACTATTTCTCTCAGTTACCTCTGGTATTTTGCCTTTCGGTCATTTAGGTGTAATTTGTTGGCGTCTTGAGATTACGATACAGGTTCTTCACCTCCACAGCATTAATATCCTCTGTTGCTTTTATCGTTATGATGAAATAAGTGCAGCGTTGTCTCTTGGCTCGTTCATTACTGTGGAAGTTTCCGGATGTTTTAGTTGCATGTTGGTCACTTTGTTTAATTTTTCCGATAACATGCTACAGTTCGTATCTTCTACTGCGTCCCAGAATGCTAAGTGCAGCTGGCAGGTGGATCTGATCAGGTCGGTGTAGACTGTAAACAAAGATGGACGGCGTGAGAGCTGCCCAAAAGTAATGCCAAAGTGGCTTGATCGCCACCTGGTGGCTGGCAGCAGAATAGGTTAAAAATCCTCCATGTTAGTGGATTGGACATGGACCAAACTGAAAAAAGTCACGTCCAACACATTTTCCTCAAATATGGTTTCTGTCATTTAAGTTATTTCTTATCACACTGATATTCAACAGTTTGGATTTAATTAGTTATTTGATGATGACCATGAATTAGCTTCATTTTTGGACAAAGTGGAGACACTCGGTCCGTCTTTATTTACAGTCGGTACAACAGTCCACAGCCGCCTTAACCAATCGCATCAAAGGGGAAACAAACCAGAGTTGATTTAACCAGATGAAAAATCACAGCTGTGGAAACACCCTCAAAGACGGACCACTGGAAGTAAGAATGTTTTTTCTGATTTTAATAAAGTGAAATATATATTCCATGGTTGTATTACGAGAGCTGCTTACATTTGTGTCACCTACCTTTTTTACTCCTTCTATTATGAAGTGTCAAACCATGGAGGGTTGATCTTTTTGATACTTTTGTAAAGCCTGGAAATGGGAGTTTTACTTTGGTGACATTATCTCAATGTAAAGCTGCTGATGTGCAACCCGGAAGCTAGAAAACATTTTGTCTCATGCGCCAGGCGAGCAGTTTACATCCGGGGGCCGTCTTTGAGAGCAGTTCCCACCAAACATCCATGACTTACTCAGTCAGCCGTCGTGGAGAAGTGGAATGAAAGTCCTGAGTGTGTCTGAAGCGTGTGTGTTCTCTCCAGGAAAGGAGCCGGTGAAAGAAAGGCTATTTTATTGTGCTCATTTAAATTTTTTGACAAGGAAAATAAAGAAAAAGCCTCTGAGAGATCCTATGGCAGAGCGTTCTCTCTCACACTCCCTCCCCCCTTCTCGCTCGCTCACTCCTGAGTCATTCACCAGGAGAATATTACACAAACTCCCATCACGGATTTCCTTGCAGCATGCTCCATTGTCTGTCTGTTGTCAGAGGGACCTCTATTTATTTCCACTTTCTAGGCATTGTTGTTTCAAAAACACAGTTTCTCCTCATCACGCTTCAGAGAGCAGCGGCGCTGGTTCGGGTTACGGACGAGCTCTGCCACTCTCTGACACGTGATAAAGTCAGGCCATTATTGTTCATAAACAGAACAGAGGGGGGGTGGGGAAGAAAAAAAACAAAAAACAGTTTAATACATCGCTACATTGATATTACTGTTACTCAAAGAATGCTCAAGTGAGGCTTAAGAATCAAGCAATTACAAAATTGCAGTCAGGAAAGTATAAGTTAAGAAACAAGTTTTTTTTTTCGATTTCCAAAGCAATGCTAAAGTTAAAAATATTCAACGAAAATCGAAACGTTTTTAAGGCTGTTGTTTTGGTTAAAGCCACAATCTGGGGGGGGGGGGGGGGGGGGCGACGTGAAAACAACCACAGCTCGTGAGCGTCCTCCGGGATCCGAGAGGGGTTCCGCTGCAGAAGCAGAGGAACGTGGCCGCTGCAGTGAGAGGAGGAGGAAATATTAATCTAGCCGCACAAAAACAAATGTGCTTTTGCAGAGCCACGAAAAAAAACTGTGGCTGTGGTGATTTCACCCGCCCACGATCGTGGCTTTAACCGGGGCTAAATAACTTGAGCATTCTCGACTCGTTATAGCAGAGAAGAAATTATTTTATACAGTGTTTCCATTCACCAAGAAACTTGTCATCGTTTGCCAGCTCGGTTGTGTCTATTGTGTGTGTGTGTGTAGCTGTCCGTGTCGTTTCAGGGGCTGGAGTCAATTGTGTTTTCAATTCAGGAAGCGGGTGGGGGGGTGCAGTTCAGTCCATCGAGCGCGTGTAACACCGCAAAGCTCGTGAAAATTCAAAATCAGCTGAATTGAAATGCTCCTGACTCCATCCCTCGTGGTCCTGGTAGTTCAGTCGTCGTAGATCAGTTCTATAAAGTATTAACAGTATTTTGTTGCTGTCACATTTCCAGCCTCCAGTGTTGAGATCCTGCAGATATTGCAGATATACATGAAGTCTCTTTTTTTTTTGTCACCACACTGGCGATACTAATCACAGCACTATCACATTTCTTCTATCAGCTGAAAACCTTTGATAAGGCAGAACCCCCGTTTTTTCTATCGCTTCAATAACTGAATGCAGTGAAAATTTTTTTGGGGTGCAAGGAAATCCAAATATTCCGTATTCATCCCCGGCTCTGAAACACAAGTGGCCATCTGATGAAGGTTTTTTTTTCTGCCAGACAGATGAAGACACTTTGAATTACAGCCCATATATCAGGAACAGGAAAAAACCAGCTTCTGAACAGTGTTAGTTTCTCAGAGAATACATTCATCTGTGTGTGTGGTTGTGGTTGTGTGTGTGTGCGTGTGAGTACACTTGGATGTCTGTGTATACATGTGCTGAAGTAGCATCTGTATGGGTGAGGGGTTGATAAACAGCTGGGGCCGGGTGGGGGGGCTACGAGGGTCAATTTACTACCACAGTACTTTGGTCTTAGAAATGATTGGAGGAGGAAAGGGAACCGATGGAGCCAATGGATCGTTTTTGTGCAAATTCTCGTTCTGTTTGGCAAAACTTGTGTGTATTGATGTGAAGGAGAAGAGATGTGTGTGTTGTTAGTAGTATTTGAAATCATTTCAAATACTCCTGTGTGAGTTATCACGTTGGCACCACAGTGGATCCTGAGGAATCCAGCAAACAAAAAGCAAAAAAGACCTGGGAGTGAAAGAGAGAAATGAATCGTTGATAAAACACAGTGGAGATACAGTGTATCGGGAAAGAAGCTGAGAGTTTTTCGGTCATTTTCCTCATGGTCGTTTTTTGATTTTGAACAGTGCAGATATGTTTTTTCCCCGGGCGGGAATTGAAGACATTCATTTAGAGATTAGAATTTGTAGTTCGATTTTTTCAAAATCAAAAACGTACCGTTGTAGGTGAGCAGGTAGGTGACTAACTTGAGATTCTGGTTTTCCTGAAAAGTCTGAAAGGTTTCAAAACCACGTTGTACAAACGAAAACAGTCACCTCTGTTGCAAATATAGAAACTTCTCTCTCTCTCATCTGTACAGCGTTCCCTCTTTCGGAGGATGAGGAGCAGGTGTCGGGGGGGTTCGCCAAGAGAAAAGAGCGGTTTGTTGTTGACATTCCTCTTGGTAGAAAAGAAGAAAAGAGTCTCGTCCGTCAAACTCTGTCTCTTGCTGCTCAGTCCTCAGCTGAGACGTCCCGAACAGTCAAAACACAGTCACATGACGGAGCCATGCCATATTCAAACAAGAGAATATTAATGACGAGGATCATAGGAGTAATAATAAGACCAGTAATGATAATAAGAATAATTAATAGTAATAATAACAACATAGCGTTCTAGGTTTTTTTAAATTCACTCTATAAAAACAGTGGTGAGGAGACGTTGGTTCACAGTCGGGCTCGACTCTCCGCTTGGTGGATTTTGGCACATGATGCTCACTTCCTGGTGAGAGCTACCTACTCATCTCAGCACAGGTGAGTGTTCCTGTTGCCCGGCGACCCATCCAGCATTTCTTTATTTTGAATGTTCAAAATATCGCAAGTCGCGGCAAAACCCTTCAAAACGTCTGATTCTGATGTCGATCGCAGGACGCGACGCAAAGACAATCTCCATGGCAACGCATGATGGAGAGCGACAAGCGGACGATTGTTGAGGAAACCGCGGATGTTCGGGACGGGTTGCCCGGCAACATTTAAGCTTTCTGTTCTTAATTGATTCTTTTTTTAAATTTTTTCTTCGATCAAAACTTAGTAGAAATTAGCTACATCAGTCTGAGCTATAGTTTTCATTACATTACAAAAAGTAAATCAGTCTCTCTCATAAGTTATGATTTTTCTCATTCAATATAATATTTTGAGTTTGGTCCTTCATGTTCTCAGACCAAAAGGCTTAGTTTGTGTAAAGTGTGAGCCAGTGTTGTGTGTGTGTGTGTGTGTTTGATTCTGTAGGTCCTGTAAGTTGTTTGTGTGTATTTACAGGTCTTTGTTGTATCAGTATGTGTTTCTGCATCATCATGGTATAGTTGCAGTGTTATGTCTCCATCTTCCAAGTGTTTGGGGTCTCCGGGGGGGGGGATCAGGCCTTCTGCTGGGCGGACACGCCCTTCCAGTAGTCCAGTATGTCGTGCAGATCCTCATCCTTGGCGAACTGAACCTTCCGCCTCAGCGCGTGTCCCGCTGCCACGTAGCCCTCGTCCTCCATGGACGCCTGCCGGTGCCTCTTGCGGTGCAGCTTGAACCTCTCCCACAGGCCCAGGGTGGGGGTGCACAGGAGCCCTTCCTCCTCCTCGTCTTCGTCGGGGCTGGAGCAGTAGCTGAGGTTGTGGTACTGGGGGGAGAGCGGGTAGTGGGGCGAGAGCTGGGAGTAGACGAGCTCGCGCTGCTTGGCCTGCCTGCTGAGGGTGAGGGGGTCCAGCACGGAGGGCTTCCGGCCCCCGGGGGGGTGGTGGTGGAGCTCCTGCAGGATCTGCGGGTGGTGCTGCAGCTCCTGCAGGTGCTGCTGGGAGCCGGGGTAGGAGTGGCGGTGTTCATTGTACTGGCGGATTCTCTGGGCTTCTGCTCGAAGGATAGCTGCTGCCGGGTTGACTGTGCGGATGGCGTCTCCTCCCCTCTCTCCTCCCCTCTCTCCTCCTCTCTCTCCTCCCCTCTCTCCTCCCCTCTCTCCTCCCCTCTCTCCTCCCCTCTCTCCTCTGTCTCCCGGTGAGGTCCTCTCGATGTAGCGGGTCTCTGAGGAGTGGTACCCTCCCTCCGAGCGGTAGGAGCGAGGGCTGCGGGCGGAGCCAGGGGACGAGGAGGTGCTGGGTCTCTTGGAGGTGGGAGGAGCCTCCATGCTGTGGTGTCGCTGCAAAGAATGATGGTAGCTCCTCCCCCTATCTTCTCTTCCTCCTCTCCCACCTTTATACACGGGGGAGAGGAACTCACTGCCTCTTTCTCCTCTTTCTCCTCTTTCTCCTCTCTCTCCTCTCTCTCCTCTCTCTCCTCTCTCTCCTTGCTCAGAGAGAAGCACCAGCTGCGGCTCGGCAGTTGAAACAGCTCCTCCCCCTGCAGAAGAGGGGGATTTCATCCCCTGCTGAAAGGAGGTGGACTCAGACTTGAGAGCATCTATACAGTTGTTGATGATCTGGTTAACTTTATCAACTTCCTTAGCGATGGTGGAGATCTCTGCGACCGAGCCCTGGGGGTTTTCTTGCGGCGACATCTCCCTCTCTCTCTCTCGCTCTCTCTCTCGCTCCCTCTCGATGCCGGAACCTCTGACCTCCATGTAGTTGAGTTTGGCAGGCTTGTGCGCTGGTGTTTCTATCACCTCCTGCAGCTTGTAGGGATCGATCTCACCCCCCTGGGGCAGGTAGGGCATTCTGGACAGGCTGTCCCCGGCAGCGATCTTCTGGGAAACAGATCCTCCGTTCCCTCCCTCTATATCCGCTTCTCCGCCATACTTGAGCTCTATCAGCGTCCTCTGGATCCTGCTCATCTTCCGCTCCTTCTCCTCATTGATCCTCCTCTTCCTCAGGCAGTGGACGAGGACGCCGAGACAGACCAGCATCCCAAACAAGCAGCCCAGAATAGTCATGATGTAGTGAGTGGCTGACGACTCATTGGCCGGCCGCTCGGCGCCCTCCCGGCGGCCGGTGGAGATGGTGAGACACGTGTGGTTGAAGCGCAGAGAGTTCCGTATGGAGGCCACGCAGTAGGTGTAGTCGGTGTTCGGTTTCGGGGTCTTGAGCTCAATATCTTCTCTTTGATATTTCAGGTTCTGGATATTTGTGAAGAAGCTGTTGTTGTAAAGCACCAGGATGTACATCTTCCTGTACGGGTGTGGGATCTGAACCGTGACCACAGCACTCGAATGCAGCACCTGCTTCAGCACCATGAGCGGACTGGTGTCAGAGAAGATGGGGTACGTCAAGTTGATGACCTCGTCAGGGGGGGTCCCGGAAGCGCAATCGTCCAACCCGCAGGGAGAGTTGGGATCGGGCGGCGGCGTCGTGGAATCGAACGCGCTGTTGGGATAGAAAGGCGTCACGCTGCTCCCGTCGTCCGTGCACACGGTGCTGAGCACGTGCAGGGCGGTGCGCTGGGTGGGCATGCGCGGGTTCTGACTCAGGAGGGTGAAGCCGGAGATGCCCACGGGCGAGTCGCACACCATCCGCTCACTGGTGCGGTTGGGGAAGGCGGCGAGCCAGTGCAGGAAGCCCAGCAGGTCGCAGGAGCAGTTGAAGGGGTTGGTGTAAAGTTCGCAGGTCGTCAGCTTGGAGAGTCCAGAGAACAAGCTGCTGTCCATCACCTGAATCCTGAGGAGACACAGAGAGAGAGAGCAGGGGTGTGAAGAGGGAGAGTCACCTTCAGATGACACTTATAACACTAGTGTTGTTCTATGTTTCTCTTGAGCTGTGTATATATATTTTTAGATATATACATTTTATTTTCTATTTTCTATTTTCTATTTTCTATTTTCTATTTTCTATTTTCTATTTTCTATTTTCTATTTTCTATTTTCTATTTTCCATTTTCTATTTATTTTATTCTATTTTATTCTATTTCTATTTTATTTTATTCTATTTTATTCTATTTTATTCTATTTTATTCTATTTCTATTTTATTTAGGAGACACAGAGAGAGAGAGCAGGGAGGTAAAGAGGGAGATTCACCTTCAGATGACACTCATAACACTAGTGTTGTTCAATTTTTCTCTTGAGCTGTATATAAATATTTTTATATATATACATTTTATTTTCTATTTTCTATTTTAAATTTTTTATCTTCTATTTTAATCTATTTTTTTTTATCTTCTATTTTATTCTACTGTGTTCTATTTCTATTATATTTAGGAGACACAGAGAGAGAGAGAGAGCAGGGAGGTAAAGATGGAGATTCAGCTTCAGATGACACTTATAACACTATTGTTGTTCTATTTTTCTCTTGAGCTGTATATATATATTTTGAGATATATACATTTTATTTTCTATTTTCTTTTAAAAAATTTTTATCTTTTATTTTATTCTACTTTATTCTATTTCTATTTTATTTTTTTCGTTGTAATTATTGAGCATTGCTAGAAGAGAGCCTGTGACTCAAGCTTTTCATTGCCAGCAACTGCTTAATGTTATTGTTGTGCATTTGATAATAAAAAATCTTGAATCCTGAATCTTGAATCACTTGTTTTAAATAGTTCTGCTAAGTTTTAGCTTCACATTTTTTGCCTTACTCTATTCTTTAAAGACTCGAAATTGAATTGATCCTTCCTCCTTGACAAAAAAGTTACCCACAATGCAGTTTGGCTTAGGTCACATAACCTGCCTCCTCCGTGTCAGTAGATGGTACACAGAGCTAAATAATAAGTCAAATACTATTTTCTCGAAGATTTCCCTGGTCATTTTAGCCATTATGCTCTGAAAAATGGTTTGAAACGTCACAGTTGACATTTGAGACTGACTCCTTATTGGTTGATTGCTCCATGGAGACACGTCGTCCATCTTTATATACAATCGATGGTTCCTTCTGAGGTTCAGGTGCGTTGTGCCAGCACCAGCTCCCGGAGCCTCGAGCAGAGATGAAGAGCAGACTACACGTCCCCAGATTTAAGAGAGTAATTTCAAACCGGTCAAATTACATCACTTCAGGTGATTCTTCACCCTCCAGACAGCTGCAGCCACAGAAAGGATTAAACCACCTTTGTCACATATATAGCAGTGCTCTCCCAGACCTGTAAATGGAATTAGGTCTGTGGAGTTGCAGCGCTCCTCCGTCTTCTTATCCTTCAGTTTAAGGTGAGACACATCTCCCAGAATACTTCTTAACAAGACCCAGACAACAGTTTAACTTGTTCCACTCGGGCTGTTACTTTCAGGTGGACGATCGATACCGATTACGCCGCCAATAGTAAGAACAAGACCGTTGTTCCCACGGAGAAAAAAGTACGGGTGTCAACTTAAATTGAAACAGTGCTTTGTTGCATCGTGATGAACTGAGAGGAGAGTCAGTGTCTCATGAAGACATTTGAAAGTTTCATATTGCTTTCCAACAAGTGCAGCTGGGTTTGCATCATTAACCAGTGAAAGGCTGAGCGTGAATAACCTTTACGTGCATCGGATTCCTCTCAACATCACGTCACAACTGCAACAACAGCAAAAATCTGCAGTTTTAAGGTTACAATCATTGCTGCAGGGACTATAATCCATCAGTTATTGAAGCGTTTGGTCATTGTCAGAATAAAATCATACAGAGCTTAGAGCAGCATTTTTTTAATAAAGATAAAAGTGGTGATTAGAACACAGAGAAGCAGCACATCCCCAGAGTTATGGGGATTTATCAAGTGCACTATCTCTATCTCCACTAACGACTTGTTGGTTTGTTTGTTTCTAAGGAGGAATATGAAAATCCAGGAGGATCCAGTATTGTTTATTTTAACACTGTGAGATTTTCAAGATTTCCGTTGATTAATTCAAACAGACATATTTAGAGGACTGATATTTCTGAGTCCATGCAAAAGGACTATTGGGTTTTGGCAGAGGTGTGAGGACCACTGTTTTATAGGTGACTTCACCAGGCTCTCTCTCTCTCTCTCTCTCTCTCTCTCTCTCTCTCTCTCTCTCTCTCTCTCTCTCTCTCCCTCTCCCTCTCCCTCTCCCTCTCGCTCTCGCTCTCGCTCTCGCTCTCTCTCTCTCTCTCTCTCTCTCTCTCTCTCTCTCTCTCTCTCTCTCTCTCTCTCTCTCTATCTCACCAGATGCACATGGACAGTACCTGTTCATGGAGAGATCTATGTTCTCGATGTTGGGACACTCCCAGAAGGTGTTGGGTGTGGTGTAACGGTCTCTCTCTCTCTCTCTCTCTCTCTCTCTCTCTCTCTCTCTCTCTCTCTCTCTCTCTCTCTCTCTCTCTCTCTCTCTCTCTCTCTCTCTCTCTCTCTCTCTCTCTCTCTCTCTCTCTCCCCCTCTCTCTCTCACCAGATGCACATGGACAGTACCTGTTCATGGAGAGATCTATGTTCTCGATGTTGGGACACTCCCAGAAGGTGTTGGGTGTGACCGTCTCGATGAGGTTGGCTTGCAGGTAGAGATACTGCAGCTTGCCGAGGCCCCGGAGCATCCCCTCTGTCAAGTTCCTCAGCTTGTTAAAGCCCATCTGGAGAACCTGGGGAGACCGAGACAAGTGGGATTATTCTAATCTCCGAGGAGCCGGCCGGCGCCAGGCACCCGCTCGCTACGAGCTGGAAACAGAGCGAACAAACAGACGACGCTGGAGAACAAGTCGTGTTTCACATGGTGATCTAAGCCTCTGTGCTGTTCCGAATTTTCACTCTGATCTTCTTTTTTGTTTTGTTTGTTTGTGTTCTACCTCCCGGCACGGCTCCAGCAGCTGGGGGTCGGTGTGGAAGCGTCCCAGCTCATTACGGACGTGTTGAGCTAAGTTTGGTGAAGCACACGTTCGCCTGAATGTTTGTGGGATCCAAAAGGAGCAGGTGTGTCTGTGTTCATCTGCCTGATTAGATGCTTTATTCCACTAACACTGATTATCTGGTAAAACTCCTCTTTGTGTCAGGTACAGATATTATAAATGTTGTCCAAACACAAGCTGCATTTTTATTCACATATTATATGACAATGATACAAACATAAACAAATTATATTTAACATTTGGTAAATAACTTAAACCCTTGCCTTGCATTTGGTTCTTATCTACGTGACGATTTACACTGAGGTTTAATACACAGCGTTAATTATATATTATGTAATTGGATTATTCGCTCGCTGATGCAACACGGTGAAATGAGCGGTTTGATGTTGCAGATGCTTAAAGATCAAGCCAATTATAACTTTCTATACTTTCAGGGATTTTCATTCTGTT
Organism: Limanda limanda; assembly: GCF_963576545.1. Classification (NCBI taxonomy): domain Eukaryota; kingdom Metazoa; phylum Chordata; class Actinopteri; order Pleuronectiformes; family Pleuronectidae; genus Limanda; species Limanda limanda. The sequence goes on from NC_083637.1 coordinate 8,130,111, forward strand.
TCATGCTGATTGTTTTTTCTGGTTGATTGATGGAGGGGTTTTTTTGGGGGGGAGGGGGATGGACGAGGGTCCTGGGGCCGTCTGCAGGGGGCGGTAGGGAGACGTCAGAAATGGGGGAGATCTTTGAAGACGAGCTGTGAGATCAGGTCCCGACGTTTTCCACATTTGTGTCGTGTGTCGTCGCTTTTTCTGTCTTGATCTTAACATGAGTGAAATGTTGATCCCCCCCCCCCCCCGAGTGTCACAGAGTCAAAGATTATAGAGTCGAGTGCTCATGAGTTCTGTGGTGCGCCCTCTATTGGAATCCTTCAGCAACGCGGGTAGTACCGAAGCAAGTACGTGAAAAATTTAAATATACATTTCCCTCTAAACTGTAACGAAGAAGAAACATAGTTAAATAGTTTTAAAAAGCCAAACATACCTTACAACAGAAGGTTAATGTATTGAATGCATCAACATGAATATGCATTTATCTAGATGTGTAGTTCATGCTGGTCATGTCATGTCTCACCTGCAGGTTGAATTGTGCTGAGAAGGCTCCGTCCTCCACGTAGCTGATATCGTTCTTGGTGAGGTTCAGGTAGGTGAGGTTCCCGAAGCGACTGAGCGACGAGTAGTGGACCGACCTGATCTTGTTCTCGTTCAGCCTCAGATCCACGATGGTGCTGTGGAGACACGTGAAGGCTGAAGATGTTCGGCAAAGAGGCGAAACATCGGGTTGGGAAATTAGACAAAAAGGCTGTGAGTGTGTAGGTTCTCTTACCTGTTGATGTGGGAGGGGATGGCCTCGTAAGGCGGCTGGTTCATGCTGCAGATGGCCAGCCACACGAAGCCCTTCTCCCCCTCGATGAGCCAACAGTCGGCTGTAACCGTCGGCAACCGCATCACTGACAGCAGGGTGAGCCAGCAGAGGAAGGAGCTGGCTCCGGACAGGACCACCGACGACGAGCCTCCGGTCACGTGAGGCCTCTGCCGTCCTATCCTCTGGGCCATTTGGGATTTCGTCGCCATGTCCATCTGAGATATCCGTGAGGAGCTGCTCGCCATCTAACATGTATCCAAGCAGGCGGGCGCCATTCGAACGGGAACGAGGGATATCTCTCAGTGAATGTTGATTTTCTCTTTTTTGCCCGGTCACAGCATCGTAAATGTTCTCCTGAATTCTCCGATGTTGTGATAGACGCTGAGGGTTTACATAGGATGAAATACAGGAAAGGGATGTTTCACTTCTTTGGCAGAATCGGTGCCTGGGGAAACTCGATCAATTCTTGAAGTATGGGGTCACATTTGATTTGTTCGGTATGAACTGGCAAGTGGACGGCGTCCCGGTGCCAGACTGGGTGGTGCTCATGTCGCCTGTGGCCGTCTGCGTCTCTGATTGGCCGGGCCCCTCTTCTCTTTCTTCCTCATCGCTCACTGGTCGGTGTGAGAACTCGTCCCTGGAGGCAGAGAGAGAGAGAGAGAGAGAGAGAGAGAGACAGGAGGAGGGAGTTAGGAAACAATCGCTGATAAAACACAGCGGCTTACGTGAGGAGACGCCAACAAACACAGCTCCGAGCCTGAGGAGCGAGAGGTAGTTGTTCTTATATAACAGTCTGGCGTGCATGCTCTCAATTTAACACACGCACACACACATCTCCCTCTTGACAAGTCCATTTAGTGCATACATGGGTGTGGGTACACAACAAGCACCTGCAGACCTACACACAATACATTCAGCTTGTTGCTACACACACAGAGATTCACGTTGTCTTCCACACCATTAGCCTGGGGGACCTTAACAGGCCTGGGCTAAGAATGGCCATGGCTCTGATACTGTATCTAATTAATTAATCTGCTCTAAATAAAAAAACACTTCCTGGAGAAAAACAAAACAAAAAACAGCTGATTTCTGATAGAACAGGACAGATGGAGGGATGATGGGGAAAGAAAGAGCTGCGGGGGGGAAGGAGGAGGAGAACGAGGGGATAAGAGAGTAGAAAGGCGAGGAGAGAGAAAGAGGCGACGATTCTGTGGGAAAAAGAGGAGGCTGGGAGGAGAGAGGGAGATGAGAAGTGTCTCTCTCTTCTGTTCGAGAGGCTTTCTCTGCGCCGCCAGGGCAACAAACAGGATGTGATGTCACTGGGGGGGGCGAGGGAGAAGGAGTGGGCAGGAGAGAAAGGTCTGGCTTCCCTCACGAGCATCCCTTGGCTGCTGCGCCCTCCTCATTGATTACAGATGAACAGAGCGGCAGAGAGGTGCTGGAGTGTCACTTCTCTTTTTGAGAAGAGGACAAAGATTCTCAGAATCGTCTTCGTCGAGAGGAAGCGTCGCACGGAAGAATTTATCTGTTTCTTCTATGAAAAAAGGTGGAAAAGCTGCAGTGAGCTGCTGATTTAGCTTCACGTCATTTTTACTTGCAGGAGATATTGTTAAGCGTGTTCGTTTATAGTCCAGGCAAAGTAACCCATTTTGGAGCCAAAAATAGAAGTAATTGTAAAATAATTTTTTTCAGCATAGATTATTTCTATGAGGTGTCCAGAACAACATACTAAAAGTCCTAAGAAATCCTAGTTGAGGAAATATGTTTAATTCTCATCAATGTGTGCCAATAAGGCCAGGCAACAATACACCCCAAAGGGGCTATTTTTTCCTTTACTCCTATCAAAATGAAACTTTACACAATGAAAGTAACCATGAAACGTAAATTTTTTTATATTACAAGTTTCTTTAAAATTAATTTTAATATGCAAGTTAGCTATACACTAATCAAATATGCCCAAAATACACCCAAATAGGCTTATTTTTTTCCTTTACTCCTACCACAATAAAACTTTACATGGTAAAAGTATACATGAAAAGTAACTTTTTTTCTATTACAAGTCTCTTTTGAAATGAATTTGAATATGTACATGAGCTCCATTCATATGTATGACAAAAACATCGGCCCAATCTTCATCTCTTTGTGCTGCAGTCTTTCTTGCAACTACAGCGGACTCCATCTAGTATTGCCGGTGGTGCCGCAGGCTGATTTTCAAAGAAACTTGTAATACAAAAAATGTTACGTTTCATGTTTACTTTCATTGAGTAATGTTTAATTTTTAGGAAGCAATGAACAGGTTATCAATCAGCAAAAGCAATGAGCTTCCAACACACAAGTTGTATTAGAGCGCCACAAACATCCGGCGCCTATCCATTTTATAACAGTAGATCTTCGTCCCTCCTCCTCGGAAGTGCGCAGGCGTCATCCATCCTCCTGGCTTTTGGTTCCTACTTTGATAGTTGCTGGACAACTCTATCCTGACAGTCTGATGTTGTCTCCTAACCGAGCCTTGAGTAGAAAATGTCCTGCTCCTGCCATCTTGGCTGCATCAAATGAACCATAACAAACTCTCTCTAGACTCTCCTATCAAGACAGCTGTGAGACTGACAATCGTTGTGACGCACACACATTTCTAATTTGTAGATTAAACATTAGGAAGGAAAAGGTTATTATTAAATCATCTGTACAAAGCACAATATCTAGCTAAAACTACTCATATCTTTATTGTTTTTTTTTAGATTCTTTTTTTTTCCAAATATTTTCACAATGTAAGAGAACATGCAGAGCATACAGAACACTAAACATTAAACATTACAGAAAATTTCATGACAAAATAAAAAATACACACATAGATGAATTAAAACAAATTAAATAAATAAAGTAAATAATTCCCCCCACCCAAAGAGAAAACAAAAAACAAAAAAAAGTTGGTACATAGGATGACACATCACAGAGAAATACCGCAATGACACAGTAAATAATGTTATTCAGAGCTCCAAATAGTTACAGTCCTATGGTTCCGTTGGTGGTGTATCCATATACTATCCATATATAATAAGGCTGCCAGATTTTCAAAAACATATCTTTATTGTTAAGAGTACAAATATATTTTGAAATGCTTCTATCTTTATTTGTTTAGAATTCTGTCAGCACAGACTATAATCAAAAAAATATTGAAATCCTATCAATATGGGTGAGGATTTGAAAGTTGATTTCCTTCCGTTTGAATCAACCCCCTGTAAAGCTCCGGTTTCATCTCCGCTCTTCATATATAAACGTCGCAAATGCACGGTGGCGAACGCGAGTGTCTGTGGGGGTGTGCACACGAGCATGGGCTTCTCCAGCCAGTCAGCACAATCTATAATTGATGGTGATACTTCCTCCCGCATAACACGAGACAAACTACACAGTGAGGCCACCAGAGGAGAGGCGAGGATCTGCTGCCAGCTCCACACAAACAATCCACATATGCACAGGAAGTCCGTTTCGCTGAGCGAGGGGTGAAGCTCCGGTAAACAAACTGTTGAGGCCGGACAGCGTGGGCAGAGCGGCGAGCGGGGGGGCGGCGATGCTGAGGAGCTCTGGTTTGCACATGACCTGCTTTTGTAGTGAATACACTTGTAGTAACGAAGGTGATACGCACAGAAGGAACCGGTGAGAGTCTGTCGGCCTCTTTTCCATTTTGCATCATTCATCGACTTCCCCCGACTGCAGTCACACACACACACACACACACACACACAGACACACACACACACACACACACACAGAAAACAGCCGCTTGGAATATTCCAGCACTCAGCATCATGACCGACTCACTTTCCAGTCATGTCACACTCAAAGATTTATCGAGTACAAAGCGCCATGTGCAGAAAGACGGAGGTGGACTCTGACCTTGCTTTAACTGTCAGGGTTGTGACGCCGTGGTTGTGAATATGTTGTGTAGATTAACACCTTTTCTGATGTATAAGAGGAAATACCCGGAGTATCAGCTTATGGATTTACTCTGATCCGCGCGTCACCTTTGTAACACAATCTGCCAAACAGCAGGGAACCGAACCGCACTACAGGAGTGTGTGTTTTTGCACTCAAGCTGCGTCGGAGGTAAGACATACATTTACAAAGATACATGTTTATTTTCAAAAAAAGCCAAAGTCCCTGTTAACAAAGCAAAAAACAGAAAATCTGGTGTAATTTGACTTTATAATCTTAAAACCTACACGACAGGAATCTTCTCACACTCTCATTTATCATTATTATTGAGCCGGTAGCTTTTCAGAGAGAGAGAGAAGAGAAGCAGCAAATGAGGCCGGTTAACAAAACTTTATAATGGACCCAACAAAAAGAAGGAGGCTCCCACAACAGAGAAACACACATCTGTTATTGTATTTCCGATGTTCGATTCTCCGCTCAGACTTTTCTGTGAAACATCCACAACCATCTCCAGTGTGAGTCAGTGGAGTCTGAGCAGAGTCGAGCTTTCAAAACACGATAAACACGTTGTATCCTGTAGAGCAGCCGTAAACACTTTTCTTTCTACCTTTGCCAAGAATCTGGTGCTTCCACCGAACTGTGCTTTGTTTGACTCTTCATAGATTTCAAGTGACATCTGGTTGAAGGTGAACACACAACACATGAGCTTGAATGCAGCTGCTTCATCCTGATGCTCGAAGAGACAATCAGAGGCTCTTGAGCTGATAAACAGACATGATACTAAACTACTAAACTAAAGTGTTTTCAAAATGAACTACGCTGTCAAAAATATCCGCTGCATACGTATACCCTAAGACCAAGGCTGTTCATATTGGTACTTTTTAAATACTCAATGACTCTGAATTCATAAAAACATGGTTTGATATGGTTTTATATTTATTTTCATTTACATATTTTCATAGTTTTGTTCATCACCATCTAATAATTTAAGAAATCGCTGTCTGTGGCTCTCATATTCTATCTATCTATCTATCTATCTATCTATCTATCTATCTATCTATCTATCTATCTATCTATCTATCTATCTATCTATCTATCTATCTATCTATCTATCTATCTATCTATCTATCTATCTATCTATCTATCTATCTATCTATCTATCTATCTATCTATCTATCTATCCATCCATCCATCCATCCATCCATCCATCCATCCATCCATCCATCCATCCATCCATCCATCCATCCATCCATCCATCCATCCATCCATCCATCCATCCATCCATCCATCCATCCATCCATCCATCCATCCATCCATCCATCCATCCATCCATCCATCCATCCATCTATCTATCTATCTATCTATCTATCTATCTATCTATCTATCTATCCATCCATCCATCCATCCATCTATCTATCTATCTATCTATCTATCTATCTATCTATCTATCTATCTATCTATCTATCTATCTATCTATCTATCCATCCATCTATCTATCTATCATCTATCTATCCATCTATCCATCTATCTATCTATCTATCTATCTATCTATCCATCTATCCATCTATCCATCTATCCATCTATCTATCTATCACTCTATAATGAGGTATTTATGGAAATAAAATAAACTTTACTGTCCAACACTAAACCTCGATGATGTGATAGTTTATGATGTATTAGAACACAGGTATATATTATCTGTTATTTGTTTGTAGTTATAATTGAATGATAAACCTCATTTCGAACTGCTTAAGGTTTTAGTTTCATTCCATAGTCACTCATTGTATTTACATTCTCTCCACAGTAGTTTTTATTGGGGTTTTTTAAAGTCTTTGATTCACTCGCTAAATTCAAACAAAAGCAATGAAGCTTGTATCTGATCCAATACAACTTTATCTCACTGTTTACTGTTCGGTGTGTGTGCACGGTGTGTGTGTGCACAGTGTGTGTATTACAGCTGATGCTTCACTTTAAGACATTCAACTGTTTTTATTGTGACACATATCTGCAGGAAAATGCAGTGTCATCAGACTTCACGGAGCGAAACAGGGACTGCTCCTCCAAACTGCTCCGGCAGAACAAGACGTCGTCATCTTCGGCTTCTTTTTCTTTCTCAGTTTTAAATATTGCAGGGACGGAAACAAAGTGGAGCAGCTACACTGAGCTGCAGCTTGAAGAGTAGCAGGAGTGGAGATGCTCTCCTCCAGCTCCTCAGGCAGACGGTGAAATCTCTCACCGTGCCCTGCTGTTATCAGGAAAATTACCCGGGTCACACGCAGCATGGAATCAGATCGCAATTGCAATTATTTCTGAGTGACATCTTTATTATAATAACATTTCTCATTTGGCGGAACTCAAGACATTCCTCTCTCTATTGTTTTGACTTGTATTTGCTGAAAACTGTAATCGCCAAAAATATTTTGGGTTGATAACGTTTCTGCTGTTGGTAGATTCTTCCAACTTCCAACTTCCAACTTCTCCAACTTTCCACTGCAGTTCCAGCCGTCTGTTTATCAGCTGCAGGAACAATACTGTTGCTCATTGATTTGTTTACTGACTTGATCCCCACCTGCACGTTAGTTACTGTGAGATGTGATATTAAAAACCACAGGGTAACACACAGGGTTCCAAATTGATGCTATTCTCCAGATTCAATTTTGAGTTTGATTCACAAAATCCATATTCAATTAATTTTGTGATTTTGAATTTAACTTGAATATCGATGGTTCTGGTTCAGTCTGGTTTATCACAGGTGCATTGTGAGAGCTGTAACCATCTGGTCTCCACAGCGTCTCCTTCCAAACGCCACAGATCTCACTCAAAATTGAGCAGTGATGCACAATAGCTACAGCATCGTCTGAGTTTATGTTTCCTTACATCAAAGGTGCTCAATATTAATGTTTAATTTCCCGCGCTGTTGTTCTCGGCTTCTCTCAAAGCTCCGTGTTGATTTATAAGCTTATTTTTTGGGAATCGCTCCCAAATAATGTAAGTATTTATGTAACAGAGACACACGGACGTTTGGTAGTTAACAGTTTGTCTCTTTGTCGCCTGCAGCCCTGAAGGAGACGTGGGAGCAGCTTGTTGTGAAGCTTTGAGTTCATCGTGTACATTTCTTTGCTCAGAGGCTGAATTCACAAGCTCATTTCTCTGCTCAGGAGTTCAAAGCCTTTCGCTGGAGCCGTTTGAGTCAAATCCACGGGACTTGTCATTGCTCGGAATAACACGGGTCTTTCTTTTCTACTTCTCTGTCCCCTTAAGTCTGTCTCTCTATCGTTCCATCCTTGGAACTTTCTCTATATTATTCATGGAGAACTTCATCTGTAGTTCTGCGGCCTTGTTGGCGTGGTCTCCCCTCGCAGACTTCACACCTCAGTAGGTTTATTAAATGTTTGTGATTTAAAACTCAGTGAAAGATGGTGAACACCTTCATCACCATGAGGCGGAAGGATCCCTGCGGACGTGGAGACGTTAGAGTGTGGACGAGCTTGTGAAGAAGAATTAATCTTTGCTCGGTGTCTTGGGGACGTCACATCACAGAGTACGTGTGTGTGTGTGTGTTTGTGTGTGTGTGTGTGTGTGTGTGTGTGTGTGTGTGTGTGCAGCACGCAAACCACACACTTTACAAGGCGCAAACGACACGTGAGATTTGTGCGATCGATGAGTGAGCCGTTTGGATTACATTAGATTACGCGGCAAAACGAAGTGAGGTGGCAAAGAGGAAAAAGAGAGAGAGAGAGAGAGAGGGAGAGAGAGTAGGAAGGGGAGATCAAAAAGCAGCTCGCTCCGAGGCAAGTTCAACTACACCTCTCTCAAGAGACAAGTGTGTGTGTGTGTGTGTGTGTGTGTGTGTGTGTGTGTGTGTGTGTGTGTGTGTGTGTGTGTGTGTGTGTCAGCACAATTCAAAGACTTCCATGAGGACGTAATTTTATTTCCCATCCTCATCACCCAACTCCTTTCCACTTCATCAGAGTGATTGACTCACAGAACACACAACCTCACACTTCCCTGATGGCCCGTCTCCGCCTTGGGGGGGGCTTTAAAACAGGGGGCTGATGGGTAGTGGCGATGGAGTGAGGGGTGGAGCTGGGGGCGGGGGGGGGGGATGTGGTGGTTGAGCTGACGTACACAGCCGGGCGTGATGGACGTTTCTATAAGAGATATGGAAACACGGAGCGTGACGGACGTTTCTATTATAGAAGTATTCCACCGCCTGCCCCCCCGGCCCGTGGCGTTGACAGAAAAGGGGGGGGGGGGTGCACTGCTGTGGCCAATGGGCGAGCAACTGGGACCCAGTGGGAGAAAATAACCACACTATTGATACTTTTTCTCATCACAGCCCAGTGTTCACGTGTCATCTGTCTCTGTCTGTGCTTCCAGGCAGCGGAGCGTCCCTGTCTGCCCACCCCCCCATCCCCCCCTTTGTCTTCACAGTTTTGGGGGGGGATGGGGGGGGGGGTTATGGCAGCATTACAGGCTCTGCTGATACACATCTCCATCGGCCCTGCGCTGCTCCCACTTGTCACTCCCCTGCAGAGGGAAGCCAACATGTGAGACGCCGAGGATCATCCTCTGTAGGGCTGCTCGGTTACGTAATGTGTTTAGTATTCAGAGAGGAGAGGAAGAGGAGGAGGAGGAGGAGGAGGAGGAGGAGGAGGAGGAGGAGGAGGAGGAGGAGGAGGAGGAGGAGGAGGAGGAGGAGGAGGAGGAGGAGGAGGAGGAGGAGGAGGAGGAGGAGAGGAGGAGAAGGAGGGAGGGAGGAGTACAAAAAGGGAAGCAGAGGTGGAAAGTGTAAGAGCTTCATTAAACTGCATTGAATAAGCAAATCACAGCAAAGAAGTGCGACATTTAATTGTCCAATCTCGACTGATTGGACAATTCTTTGTTTCTCTCCTCACTTCCTGTTTGTGTCCAATGATCATACGCAAAATCATTTTACCAAAAAAGGAAAATACCATCATCACCACTTCTCTAAAAAGCTGATACACAAAGTCTCTCTCTCTCTCTCTCTCTCTCTCTCTCTCTCTCTCTCTCTCTCTCTCTCTCTCTCTCTCTCTCTCTCTCTCTCTCTCTCTCTCTCTCTCTCTCCTCTCTCTCTCTCTCTCTCTCTCCCTCCCTCTCTCCCTCTCTCGCTCCCTCTCTCTCTCCATGACAAGGCAGTAGGCCAGAGAGGGTTTTAACACGCATAATGGGATTTCACACTCTGCGGTACACACACACACACACATGTACACACTCTCGGACACACTAATGTTGAAGATAAACATGTCTGAAAGCTTTGTGTGATCCCAGACAAATAAACACACACTCACACATGCACACTCTCTGATATAAAAGGATTTGTCAGGCTCCCACATTGTACACATGCAAAACTAATGGACTCCAAAAATCACACAAGCGCTGCTGTAACCGCGGTGTTTCCAAAAAGACCGGACTGTACACACCTGCTTGCGTGTCTGCCCAGCGTCACCGTTGTGTTGCACACGCTGCTCAATGTGACCTGTTACTGGTCAGGACGTGTTAGAGGAGGAAGTTCACTAAAAATCCATCTTTTGGGAATCAAATACTTTCAGCCTGGAGGCCAGAACGGTGCCTGTGAGTGGTTTGTAGTTTGTTATTCCCTCCACAGAGGACGACACATCAGTCAAGACGTTCATAGACATCTTTCCAACTAGTCCGGCTCTGTAATACATTTCTCCAGCGCTGATGTGTACGTTCACTTTCCTGGAAAAACGCTCACGTCTTCACAAGGACACGCTATTGTAGAGCTGGGACGTCTCTCAATAGATCAGGAACCTCCACCAGAGCCCACCCGGCCCCCTAAGTGCCACTTGTGTTTCCTGATCTGCACCAAAATTCAAAGAGTTCTTTCTGCACCATATTTCATGGTCATCCTTCAAGGATCTTTGCATTATCCTGCTGAATGAGAAAACAAACAAACAAACTAAAGAGAGAGCAGGGAGAATAAATGAAACCTTCTTTTAACTAATACATTCAAACTATTGGTTGAACCATCTTCTCCGGTTTAATTCCACCCAAACGTTATCTTGACGTCAGTAAAGGATAGAAATCAGTAATTTCATTTTTCTTTATGGATGCTGACCTTACTGGTGAATATTCTACCTGCTGATGGAAGCCCAGTTGTTCCAGTGAAAGATTTAAAAAAAGCGTCAAAACTATAAGATGAATTATTTTGAGACATCAAGTCATTCATTTGAGAAAGTTTCATATTATAATGACTTTAAGGTTGTTGTTTTTTTTTTTACTAATTTGTGGAAATGAAATCATCTCATCAGTATCTCAACTGTTATATACACATTTTAAAAGGTTTAAAATATCAATTTGAATCATATTTTTTCTAACATCTCTTTTCTCCATCCTGGTGTAACCAGGCAACTAATTTCTGAGAATCTCATCTGACTGAAGCGGAGGCTGTGAGATTTGAATCTGAAGCTCAGAACTGTGATTTTCTGTGAATTTCTCCTTCAAAAGCTAATTTCTTTAGACGGACAGAACTATTATCACTCGACAATGCTCTTCCAGAAAAATACTCTCCAGATTTCTCAGAAAAGTGGACTGATGGTTTTTTTCCCCCCAAACAAGCAGCACTACTGTAGCTATCTTCAGAGCATACAGTGAAATATGGGACCTGAGTGCTGAGAGAGAGAGAGAGAGAGAGACAGAGAGAGAGAGAGAGAGATTTCTCAGTAATAGAAAGCAGAGCTTATGTGCTCTGGTAGGTGGAGCGTGTTATGGCCTGTCTGAAAACTTCTGCAAAGTTTGGCTTCGGAACTTCACCAGACAAATGGCCGCGGCTACAAAGTATAACTCATGGTGGGAAGCATCTCTCCCTCTTCCTCTCTTCAGTTCTGTCTCTCTCTCTCTCTCTGACACACACACACTGACACACAAAGGACTGAAAATAGTAGTAGATATAAAATCCTTGTTTCTAACTGATTGTTCCATATTGAATTTGCATTTGTTTCGTGAAATAAATTTAAAACCGTTGCATTGTTATCTTTTTGCATCAATGTCGGGAGGTTTCAGGTTGTCTCTGGCTCAGAGGGCTCAACAACCAGAGGCTCGGACAGACGGGTTCGTCCGTTCTGCACAAACATTACAAAATGTAAAGACACATTTTCATCCCTCCTCAAGCTTTCACTCCTGGTCTAGTGTATCCAAACCTTTTTGACTTGTCACCCCTTAAAATAGAGAGAAGCCCACAGGTTATTTCAAGCTGCTCATGCTAATCATCTCTGAGCAGTTTCCCTAAAGCCCCCCCTGTGTTCCAGAACTTGTTCTCTTTTGCTTTAAGTGACATTAATCATCTTGTTTTTCCACAGATTTAACTTGCAACCTCTTGGCGGAGTCCCAGCTTCCAGGTCAGAGACCTTAAATCTCATTTTAATACGAGTGCTTCTATTCACAACAGTGTGTCGGGAACATTTCAGGTTTAGAAAATATGTACTCGTGAACCCAGAGGAGGCGGTGAAGGTGACAGAGTCTGTTCATCAGAAACAAGAATGTACAGATATTCCTGATCTGAGTCACCCAGACTTTTACTCTCTACTTTTAAGAGTGGGAAGAAAAATGCTTTGTGTCGCATTATTTCACTTGGTGCTTGTAGCTTAATGTGATTCTTGCAGAGCTGAGTAAATATACAGGATGATTGGAGAACAGCTCGGAATCAAACTTCCTTTGTTGTGTTTGGGAAACATTGCCGCTCCAGTCTGGTCTTTTTGGCTTTAATGTTGCACATTAACATTTTGCCCCGACTATTTCTGTCATAATGTACCTGCCACAGTTTTTGCCCCTGAGCTGGGAATCCATCCACTGAGCTAAATTACAGCAGCTGCCTCCGCGGCGCTGCCATTAAAGCTCATCTGTACTTTTAAGTGCTTGGTGTAAAGTCGCACTTGCGATTTTGATAACAGCCAATTTGGAAAGTCTTTGATACGGAGCCAAGTCCTCGTGCAACGTCCGGCTTCTCGTGAGAGGTGAGATTACAGGGTTTCGCTTGGACTTTGAAAAGATAAAGTTAAATGTCCAGTGTGTCGGATTCAGGGGAATTTATCGATGACTGCATATCATTATTTAAATGTTTTGTCATGTTACTACTAGGAACTGGGCCAGTGGGCCAGAACAAATGATCTGTGTCTTCTGAAATCTATAAACCAGATGATCTAACACTTTATTGTCTTCTTCCTCCTCTGAAAGGCTTTTGGCCAAATTGTCGGTCTTTTAAATCATTAGAGCTTCTTCTACATTTTCATCAGTGTCGGAGAGTGGACCTTAATTTGGGATAATGAGGAAAATAATGAACCGTCATGCTTAACAAACATCAGCTCCAAAACATCCGCTTCAAAGTTTTCATCCTGCCAGAGTTAATCAATGAACTTCAGTTAAACCTGCAACATTAATCACGTCGTAATTGATACTGATCACAATTCTATCAAGCAAAGCTAAAGTCAATAGAGGAACATGAGAGTTAAACAGAGAGTCGCCACGGTGGTGCAGCGGTTCGCTCTGTCACATCGGAGCAAGAAGGGTCTGGGCTCGAACCGCCGGTGTGGAGTTTGCATGTTTTCTCTGCGTACTCAGGCTTCCATCGTCTAAACACATGCAGATTATATTAATTGGAGACTGCCCGTATGTGTGAATGTGACCTTACAACCTGTACCCCCCTCAATGTCAGCTGATTGGCCCTTAAAGGATATGCAATACACATCATTTGTGTAGTGAAGACAAAACAAAAATTCAACCTAGCCTTGACCCAGTATTGCAATTTGTAGCAATTTCATTTTAAAAAGCCAATTAACATTCACTAGTAAATATTTTAAACACACAGAGAACGGAAGCGTCTGGTTTCACGTGTGTTTGAATGAGACGTGTTGACGCTCTGCTGCTGTGAGACGGGTGTGCACTTTGTAAATGTGTGTCTGGAAAATGGAGAAACCGCTGATTGATGGAAAGGTTAATCATTCCTGACAGATGGTATGTGCTGCTAAATCAGCATTAGGTGAAGTCAGACTGTGTGTGTGTGCGTGTGTGTGTGTGTGTGTGTGTGTGTGTGTGTGTGTGTGTGTGTGTGTGTGTGTGTGTGTGTGTGTGTGTGTGTGTGTGTGTGTGCGTGTGTGTGTCTGTGTGGGTATGTGTGTCTGTGTTTGTACACATCAATGTGTCCATGCCTCCTTAAGCTGTAATGAGCCACTTCATTGGCAGTGAGGGGAGGGGGAACCAGTCAGTCATCATGGGAACCAGCAGCCTCATTGTTTTCAGTGTAAATGAGGTAAAAAACAATATATCCGCCTCCTGTCATGTATTGTGTAAGTGTGTGTGTGTGTGTGTGTGTGTGTGTGTGTGTGTGTGTGTGTGTCTGTGTGTGTGTGTGTGTGTGTGCTGGTATGTGTGTGTAACAAATCCGATGAAACCCTGTAAACCTTCTGTCCAAACCTCATAAAATCTGTTGACCAAAGGACACTGCTTCACTGATTCACTGGACCAGCCAATAAAGCGCTAACATCCATGCCAGCCCAGACACACACACACACACGCACTCACACACACACACACACACCCTTACACACACACACACACATACACACACACACACACACGCACAAACGCCCACACAGATTCACGACACAGTTTTAATGCATAGCTTTACTAAGACATGCACTACAGCTGCAATGTTTGCATGTGTTACATACATAAAACATGATTACGTGTAAACAAAATGCCCTCGCACAAGAAAACCCACGAACAGCCTCCCAGCACCGGTAAACACACACACACACATACACACACACATGCAAAAACACATTCACACATGAGTTGGAAAGGAAGGAGGAGGCAGTAGGCCGCAGCACAATGTGATAAATGTGTTTTTATATCCTGTATATACACACACACACATACAAACAAACACACACACACACTGACAGAAAACGAAGGGCAGTGAAAGAGAAGCAGAGAGAGAATGAGTAATGGCTGGAGAAGGAGGAACTGTGAAAGAGATGATGAAAACAAAAGATTCTCATCATCTGGTTTCACAACAAACTGAGACGTGTCCACATATTCACAACGAGTGCGTCATTGTTGCTCTATCCAGACGTTGTGTATTTTCTTTTTACAGATTGTTGATTCGCAAAAATCTTGTTACATTTGCGTGTTGGGTCGTGAGGTCGATTTCAATGTCTTCATTATACAGTAACGACCGACAACAGTTCTCTAAAAAACTCTCTCTCTACTGTTTGTTTGTTAATACCCTGAAGAGTTTGATTGACACCTGTGAGCGAGTAGGCGGAGCTACACCACTGCTTCCTCCTCCCACAGTTCCAGTTCCGCTCAGACACAACGAGCTGCTAATAACGTGTTTGACCGACTCCTTTGTTTTATCAACCTCCTCATATTCTCTTCATTATGCTGATTGGCAAACATGCTCATATTCAAAAGACCATTCAGCAACAGATGCTTTAAAACGCTTTCTCTGCCTTTTTATACGTCCGTGGATCCGATCTCTCTTCTTTTTGTTTCTTTCTTTGTTTTGATTTCTCCAACAGCCGCTCATCAGATCGACTTCACACCCAGCAACTGAGATGAGGTGTTTTGGATGAAAGCTTGTTGAGACTCCTCTAATCTCTAATGTCATCACTCAATTCCCCAAAATGTTGCTTCACCGATTTGCAAATAAATATCGTCACGTCCATCAGGCTTTTCTTTTAGTTAGAACGCACATTTTTAACAACCACGTAACAGTCTTTTGTCCATAAAACCAGCCATTGTTCAAATAAAAGAACCAATAAAAAGACTGTTCATGATGATTTATAATCTTTTGTATCAAGGGTTTTTATTTTGGCCCATAAATCAACCGAACACCCACAGAATTTGTACTTTCAGAGATAAATTCTGTGTGTGTTTGACACATTAGTCTCCAGAAGTCAGACTGTCGATGTTTCTTCATATTTCAGCTCTGACAGGTTTGAGAATCGTGAAACTCTTCTGGAGCAGCAGGAAAATCCAGCACATGTGAGGAAGATGCTGCTCTTGTCTATCGAGGCGTCACATCTCTGTTAATTTTGATGCACTGTAATGCAAAGCCTTCCCCCCGCTCAGTATTATAAATCTGTTTTTCTCAATTCTCCCAGATCACATCTCGTAACTGCACGTACACACACACACACACACACACACACACACACACATAAATCCTGTTCCTATAGACTGTACAAAAAGATGGATGACACACCGTCTCCCAGAGAGTCGGGACATGAGCCAAACTAAAAAATGAAAACAAGTACAATGAATATTTCTCAAAGAGGGTTTCTGTCATTTCCACACTGCTGTTTGTTCAAGTGTTCATGTTTCTGATTAGATTGGATTTGATTTATTGATTTATTATTTGACGCTATATAAACGGCCGATTTTTCTCGATATTGTTTCTGTTCTTATTTTTTATCTGTATTACATTTCGCCTTTGTGCTGCTGTGCCAGTTTTTTATTTTCCGACACCGGCTGCACAGACTCTGGCTCCAAGTGACGCCATTGGCACAAAATGGCGGCGTTTGTATCCAGGATATTTTGGCTTAATTTCCAGATAGTGAGAGCATCGTTCATCTTTATATAAAGTCTCTGCTCTTATTACCGCAATATGCTCTAATTCAAATGAAGTGATTGAATGTAACTTAGTGCATCTGATGAATATTTGAATATTTTGCATGTTCTACTACATGAGTACTTTCAATTCTTCCACTTCACTATATTTCAAAGTTGAATATTGTACTTATATTATTTAAAAACAAACTATCAAGTGATGAGTTTGTAAAACATGATGTATGGGTATAAAATAAACTACTATACAACACATGAAGTTGATAAATTAGCTTCACTAAGGTGCATGGAGTTGTATCTCACTTCACTTGTTACTCAAAGCTTTCATTCATACACACACATTCATGCAGCGCTGGGCTTTTCCACAAACACACACAGTGGGACACTTTAAGCTCAGTGTCTTGCCCAGGACACTTACACATGCAGATGGAGGAACCACCAACACAACTGGGACACAGCCAGGCCGAGTACTTTTACTTTAATTGAGATGTACAGTGCGGAAAAACAAGAAAAACTCAATTAGAAAAAGTATTTGACTGGCAGAAGCGCAGAGCTTTCCCACATGAATATTCATGTGTTGAAATGCTGACTTGATTCCAAACTAAGTGCCTCACATTTCTGCAATCACAGGATTTATCTCTCCCACACCGTTTGATATTGGAGATGAAGTCTTCCCTCCACCGCAGCCTCACCTGGCCTCTCCGCCACCAACACACAGCCTCCTCACGGCTTATTTTCGGGTTCCACTGCCTCAGACGCCCTTTGTTTTGGATTTGTGACGAGCTTAGAGTCAGGCTCTAAAGCGATGACGAGGGATTATTCTATTAGTCATTTTTCCTCACCGGAATAATATACCGGGTAAGATTTAATATGGTTTTAGGTGCCAGGTGGAAAAGATCTGACTAGGCTACAGATTTATGACCATTTTACATAATCCCAAGAGACATCTGTCTGTTTACGTGAGTGTGAGTCCCACCTTGCAAATATCACATTTGAAGAATTCAAATGAGATGCTTTAGGACAAGAGACACACACACGGGCAGAGATGCTAATTTCAACAGATAATCTGTCATTTGAGTTTCCTCTTTGTTGCCCCCCAGCGACAAGGCTCTTTGAAATCTGATTTTAATTTCAAACCCAAACTGTTTAAAGTGTGAGTGTTTTTTTTTGTAGAGGGCATGTACATGTTAGTGCAGATTAGAGCTACAAACCCTCGGCCAGAAACTTTCCAGCTGCATCGCTGTTTATCTCCTTATCGACGATTATTTGTTCATGGGTTTTTTCCTTGTTTTTTGGAGCTCGGTGGATAAGAAGCACCTTTTGTCTTGAGTTATCGGATACACACACACACACACACACACACACACACACACACACACACACACACACACACACACACACACACACACACACACACACACACACACACACACACACACATACGCACACACACACATACACACACACACACACACACACACACAGACACGTCTCCATCTGCTAGGCCTTGTCCCTCTCTCTTGTTCCTCGTGGTTTCCTCTGCATACCAAATGCACGCCCTCGTACTCTGTGATTCGTTTTGTTTGTTTTCCGTTTTGTTCTCCCGGCGCTCGCGTCGCGTCGCCAGACGATCGTCTGTCACTTCTCGGAGGCGTCTGTGCACACGCGGCGTGGAGGCGTGGGCCTGTGCTAAACCGAGAAGTGGTGTGGCTGATTCTCATTCTCTTTCAACTGTCAGAGGGCTGAGCATCAACTTCACTCTCTCCCTCTCCCTCTCTCCCTCTCTCTCTCCACCTGTCGCTGCCACGCTGCTGAGACACATGAGCCCCACAGATGGTGACAGGATCTTCTCACGACATCTTTTCCCTTTGTGCGTCTGCCGCTGCTCTCGCTAAGCTCGGCCTCTTGAAGTTAATGCATCTTCACCACCTTCGTTTTGAGGCGTTACACAAACCGGCCTCCGTGCGCCGGTGGACGGGATCTGGTGGGATGTCATCTGGATCAGCTTCCTGCACCAAACAGGAGGAGGCTTCTGCTGTTTTTAGAACTCCTTCTGAGCATTATGTAAAGAAACAGCCAAATTCAGGTTCTTCGTGTGTGCGGTGTGAGAGTGGGAGGGATGTGGAGATTTGATAAAAAGACTATTTTAGTTACACGGCGGAGGCACGATGGTGCAGGGGTGAGGACTCACAGCGGAGAAGGTTCTTGGTTCAAATCCCTATTTTGCCAGGGCACCTGTGATATCCTGGTTATCAGTTCAGGGTGTACCCCCACCTCACGCCCCCCCCCACCCCACCCCAAACCCGTAAAGGATAAGCAGTGCAGATAATGGATGGATGAATGATGACATACTTTGCATTTATAGCAATTGAACTGAGTTAATTACAGTTTAAATCCGGAGACGATACCTGAACTTGAGCTTTTTTATGCACCGGGAAACAACAGATGGGACATAATGAGGCCTAATTCACAAATTAACACAAAATAATAAATAAAACCAAACAAACAAATCGAAAATAGAATGTTGACATAAACACAGTTAATGACTCAAATGAAAATCATACTGTACGTGAGTACGAGAAAATCCAAAGATGTAATATGCAGATATATGCCAGTGAGAGGCAGCGGGACAAAAGGAACAATAATGTGTGAAATATGGTTTAAATTGGAACAAAACACAAAGCTACTCTGTGTTTCAGCTCATTTGTAATCACACTGAGATGCGGTGATTCATTTGGCCGTGTTGATATATATGGATGTTTACAAATGGCACACACAAGCTGCTGATCAGTCAGGTAGACGCCCGGATAATTCGAGTGAGGTGCCGATGACGTCTCTTATCAATAAACCAAGACGGATCTGCCCTGTGTCCGCCCCTTCTCCTTCAGATGGTTATTGGAGCCTCCACCCAACCTGAGTGGACTTTAATGATATCATATCAGGCTGAGGGCACTTAGTCTCACTTCATCACAGTGATGAGATGTGAAAGGAAAAAACCTCTGCTCTTTATCTCGGCTTCATCTCTCAGGACGAAGAACAGACCTTGTGAAAAAAGTCCATCAGACGCAAAAAATGGAATTTGAGGCTAGAAAAGTTATCAATGCAAAAAACTAAAACTTGCTTGTAGGGTATTTTACTACAGACTGTTCTCAAATATCACTTCCTTCTATACCTTTTTATATATTTATTTTCATATTCAAAAAATGGAAAATAGAAAATAGTCCAATATTCTATGAGATCATAAAGTCTCTGATATTAAAGTCCAAGAAAAGTTAGTTTTACCATCTGCAGGGGATGAACTCATCAAGTGAGGGTCACATACTTTGAAGTTGGACGTAACACAAAGTAAATAGTGGAGAATCAGTTATAATTGAAATGCAGAGGAGAGGTCTGAGTGATAATGAGATGATTTATCAGGGAGATGAGGGCCGTGGCAGGCGAAGGCCGAGGGTAAAGAGGGAGTGAGGGTTTGCAGGAGGGAGAGAGAGAAGGATGAGCTGAGCGTGAGGAGCAGACTGACCGGAGCAGGAGGAGGAGAAGAAGAGTTTGTTGTGTGATGAGACTCAAACGTGATCCTGAGGCTCAATGAACGGAAATGAAAGGTTAAACATATTTGAATTTGTAATCAACAACCTCCTACTGTCTCATCTCATACACCAGTGATTTTAATCTCCAACCCTTTATTCTTGTGAATTTATAATCATAGAGAGTTTCAGACTTTTGTCCTTGTAAACCTTTGAGCTTTTCTTTATAAATTGAACACTTCACCTCAGGGAACATTTCATTTTCCTTCTGTATGTGTTTTACTTTAATGTAAAAGTTTCAGAGATTGTTCACTCAATACAACCCTGAGCCGAGACTTCTTTAAAACTGTAATGGCACTAAACTGCACCCGGTGGAGTGAAGAGAACAGTCATCAAGATTTCCCTTTACGAAAAAAATCAAAAAGTTAAGGAAATATATTTTAGAATTACAAAAGTCTGGCGAATGGAAGGATGGATGTATTGATCCCAAATTTGGAAATTCCTGTGTTACAACAAGGCATCAGACACATACCAGAGTAAACAAGATGTAAATCTCTTCAATATTTTGAGTATTGATTTAAAAACATCTGATTCTCAACCTTTTGGACGTGTTCTTGCTCTTATGATCTCCACTCAACCAGCCTCCATCAGAAAACCCCTGTTGACACCTGTCTGTTAAACCTGCACAGAGCATGAACACAGCAGCCATTGCACCATTGCACCATCGAGCGTCGTCACATCCAGCGAACCCTAACCGCCGTGTGATTGATCGCTCAGCAGCCGCTCTGATTTATGACCTGCCGTGTGTTTTATTGCACATCGGGACTGACAATGAGCACGGCGATTTACTCCCGCTGAATGGAAATCAAGCTTGTAAAATTTACACTGTGTGAAACTGGGCCGAGGCCTCGTGACTCAGCCTCTGGATTAAAGGGACGCTGTGGAGCGCCAGACCGCTGGCGGCGCCGCGGGATGAATCAGAACCGTCTCACGTTGGACCGGTCGTCACACTCTGGCTGATGTTGGTCATTAAAATGGATGTTACAGCTGCGATAATAGTGTTTTTACATAACTCGAGAAAAAAGGCTCTCCATGTCAATATTCAAGCTGTGACTTGGAAAAGCCTGTTTGTTGATCTCGTAATATTTGTGTTGTTCCAGGATCCTGTATCACTAAATTTGAATATAAGCGGTAATTTCTTAAACCTATTTCCTCAATTTTGTGAATTTCTGCAAACCAATAATGTGCCATCATCTACCAAGGGACAAGATTTACTTTTATCTACCTGAGTTGTGCACGTGGATAATTCCAGGATTATGATTTAAACCAATGTTTTGAATTTACAATTAAATTCACACAGAGATTACAGAGTAATTAGGTTAGAAGACACACAAGTCACACGGGACATTAATGGAATATCAATCAGCAGTATTTCACAAATCCACATTGTTACCTCCGCCCAGTAGGTTATGTTTCCATCTGCGTTTTGTTTGTTTGCAGGATTGTGCAAATCCCACTTTATTAATTTCCAAGAAATCTTGTGAAGGTGTGGAGCATGACTAAAGGAAGAAGCAATTCAAATTTGGCGTGGATCCAAATCAGGGGATGGATGATTTTTTACCCCTTTTTTCAACATTGTGAGATTTTTATAATGTTTACGTGTTATCCATGGATCTTTATGAAAAAAAATCTGAATTGATTAGGGGACTTATATCTTCCAAAAACAAAAATGCAGATCCAGTGAGTTTAAATGTGGTGTCCAATGGGAACTGTTGGTCCTTGGCGGAGGTGCTCAACTTAGAGTGATTCCTGGTTTTTATATTGTTACGACTGTGTTATTCTAAACTATCATCCATTACCTTTTAATACACAATAGTTATAGTTAACAAACGTATTAAAAAACATTTAAAACGGCGTTATAGTGTGTAATAAATATTTATTGATTGTAATGTGAAGCGTCAAATCCCATCATATTGCATCCTAGTCAAAGTATGTATGCCTCTTTACACACTATCATGACTTTTTTAGTTTCTAAATGGAATATTGCACATGCATTGTTTCTCTGAGTATCATTTATTCATGTGAGGACTGGGCGTCACAAGATGAACACAGCAGCAGTCGTCTCTCCTCTCAGATCCAGCTGCCCTCCTGTCACCAAATATCTCTTTCCCCAAAAATCACACCTAACCTCTCTCTCTGTCTTCTCTCTCTCTCTCTCTCTCTCTCTCTCTCTCTCTCTCTCTCTCTCTCTCTCTCTCTCTCTCTCATGCCCCTTTTCCCTCCCCATTTCTTCATCCATCTCTTTTCTCACACACGCGAGCATCTGCTGAGCTGTTGAATTTGAGCTATCCATCTCCGAGTGTAAACACACAGCCGGGCAAAAATAGCATTCGACTCCACATCCATCTCTGGTGCTGAGCTCAAAGATGAGAATACTTTGGCAGAGATTTCTTGCTCTCACTCACTCACACACACACACACACACACACACACACACACACTCTCTCTCTCTCTTTTTATCGCAACACACAAATTGAATCTGTGGTCTTGACAGGGCAGGAGGACAGGGAGGACAAATAAAAATCACCTCATTACATACACACTTACACATCACCTCACACACACACACACACAACCCCCCCACACACACACACTTACACATCCAAACTGACACAGACAAACAGGTCATTCACATGCATTAAGGATGGAATAGAAAAGCCTTGAATCTCGGGCAAACATGGTTGGGTGTGTAAATGCTGACAGACGAGGGCAGGAGGCCACATGCGCCTCTGAAGGATCAGAGAACAACACGTTAACGCAGGTGGAACGCATGATGATTCGGACTAAACCGGTGAGTGATGAAGGTCACGGCGATGATATAAGCAATGATACAATGATAATGATGATGTTCTCTCCATCTTTACATCGTTCCCCCCCGTCGCTGATAAGGACCAACGGCTCCTGAGATGCACATTAACGTTGTTGATGGCCTCCGTGTGATAATTCCAGCGGAGAGTGACGGCTTCCCGCGGTGCAGCCGTGACTGCGGCTCAGAGTTCAAGGTGCTGCAGAAGAGATTATTGATCACGCCCGACTGGGTAGATCTTATCAGGACACGGCTGTGAAATCTCCCGCTTCTCAATTTGCTCAAAGGATATATGTGTTTAAGATTTTTGACGATTGTAATTTAAATGTATTCATTTATTGCAGCAGATTAGCTATTGGTGCATATACACTGTTAACTGTATCTGAGATCTGGTAGAAGAGCAGTATGCTAATAACCAGGCAGCAGAGACAAAGCCATGAAAATGTCACTGACAGAGTTTTATCACCTTTTAAAGTGGCTCGATGTAAATTTTGCCAACCAGCCGCCACTGGGACCACGAGGGGCGATGACAGGATAACGGCAAATAGTAAAATGAAGTGTAACTGTTGCATGAGCAGAGAAAAGTCATAAAGCCAGTGTCACTTAAACATCAATACCTACCTTAAGTTCACTTCTATTTGCCACCATGACGTGCTGGTCACAGCCAAAGTTATACAACGTGTCTCCACTTACTCCCAGTATCCAGAAATGAAGCCAAAATATCCCGGATACGAACGCTGCCATCTTTGCAGTAACAATCGACCAATCACGAGTCACTCTCAGCTGTCAATCAAGATGTTTCCTCCCCTTCTTACTTGCATCAAATAAAAAAATCAAACATCAGAGTAAAATATACTTAAAATGACAGACATTGATCTTACATCTTTGACAAAAATGTACTTGACATGTACAGTCCCACCTACTAACATGGTGGAGGTCGGATTTATGACATATACTGCAGCCCACCACCAGGTAGATGGAATATATGTATGATAGAAAAATGATAGAAACACTTCATAGAAACAAGAATTTCTCTGTTTCTCTGTTTTTGTTGGAAAGCCACAATCAACCACCAAGTGGCAATTACACAAACAGTATACCAGCTTTTAATGTCGTGTTTGTTGATATGAAGTAAACAGATTTGGACTCTTGCTCTTGGCCACCTGGTGAATATACTGAAATTCCAGAGTTTCCTTTAAATCCTTTTAGCTCCATTTTTAATCTCCACCAGCTCCTGAGGGAAATATTTGACTCTCTAGCAACGAAAGGCTCCTCTGTGTTCACCAGCTAGTCGCTAAGTGTCTCTCTGCCCTTTGTTGCCTGTTTGTTGCAGGTATACGTGCACAGTGAGTTTTTATAGAGCAGTGATTGTGGACACAAACACTGCAGTTGTGGCCTAATAAACATCACAGGAACTGGATTTATCGCCTCGTGCTTGTTTGCCTCCACCGATCAGTGAGGTTACAGGAAATGTGTTTGGTCATAAACAGTAATTGTGAGGTCACACTGTCCTGACCTTTTACTACCAAACTCCAATCAGGTCAATCTCCAGTCCCAGTGATTGTCCTGGGAATCAAGAATCTAATGGATGGACGGAGAAGATGAAAACACACGGCCTCTGGTCACAGCTGTTCTCGGGGTGAAGGAGTAAAAACACTGTAGAGCTGAGAGGAGTCAGGTGGCAAATCCTCTGTGGGTTCATCACTAGATCCATTAGTCATGTGACCCTTTGCTTCATAAATCAGAATCAGAACTTCATTAGTAAATTGCCCACCCAAACTTCCCCCTCCAAAAAATTCTGTTGAATTTAAAGTCTTTACCAGAAGCAATGTAAAACATCACGTGACCACGCTTCCTGACATGTGTGTGTGTGTGTGTGTGTGTGTGTGAGTGTGTCCTCCGTGTCTCCAGCTCCGTCTCCTGACGAGCAGGTTGACTCTGGGTTGGGAACGTGACAGAGCAGCGTTCCCAGCGTCTCTTTGCCCTTGAGGCCTCCAACCCGACCTGACACCTGCACCACGCTGCTAAGTGGCATCCGGCAGATCAGACTGTGGTTAAACTGAACAGTGTCCCGGTGTGAATGTGTGTAAGTGGCAAATTAACAACAGTAGTTCTGCCAATTTAGCGACAGAGGAAGAAGACAATTTGAATATGTCTGTGCTTGTGCTTCGGGTGCACGGAAGTGTTGTAAGCATTTTTGTAACATTTGCTGCAAGCCTTCTTTTTCAGTCCAGACTTAAAGCAATGTTTTGTATTCCGCAGACATCTCCTCGCCGAGCGGAGCAGGTTGGCGTTCAGACGCAGAGACAGAGAGCAGAATGGGAAACAGACAGAGGCAAAGAGGAAGGAGAAGGAGAAACGTACCTCTGCGGATGGAGGACCTCTCAGAATCCGATGAGCCTTCAGTCTCTGCACGCTTTGCACATCACTGTCAGAGGAAGAGGGAACAGGAGGGGGGGGGGGGCAGCGAGTGGTTAGAACGACACAAAGGTGAGAAATGTCTGGAAATCATTTGGCAGCTGCACAGATTGACAGTTAACACTCAGAAACACGGGCAGCTGCATAGGCAGGAGTAGAAAAATCATGAAAACCCAGAAGTGGAAATTAAGTTTGGACTCGTTTGCGTTTCCCCCCTGGTTCCAAAGTGAAACTTTTTCAAAAAATAATAAAATTGGGTTTATATAACACAATTAATAAGACACCTCAAAGCTCTGTGTGTGTGTCACAGGCGGTGGAGAGATACGCCGGGGAAAGAGCGAAGCATTGTTGAAATACGGGCTGTGTGGAGAGAAGGCAGAGGGGGGATTCCCATTAGAGAGACAGATGAAGGGACGGCTGAGGATGACAGCAACATCTGACAGCTGGCAAGTCAATGATGGACAGAGAGGGAGACGGAGAGAAAGAGCTCCTATTTCCAAGGCTAATCCGTGGCGCTGCCTCACACGGGAGAAAAAAAACGCAATCACGAAAAGAGTTTTACAACCTCCTCCGTCCCCTTTGTCACCTGATTGCTCATCCTTGCGTGTCACCAAGACCTCGGTGTGTGTCGGCGAGTGTGTAGGTGTATAAAAAAAGACCTTCCTGTAACCCAGAGAAAGAAAACGACCTCTTCCTGTAAAGTCTGTCCATCATTTTGTTCACCGCCTACCACAATATACGACCAATTTTCTCTCGCAGCCTGTTACTGCGTCATATAACACGGAGTTACCACACATGTGACTGAACACCATCTCCGGTAGTTAGACCACGCTCGACATTCTATACCGACCACAGAATAAAGATGGACAACATGACAGTTCCCTGAAAGTGAAACCAAAGGCATCTTGGTTCGCTTCAGTATAAGATCATTAATCCCGCCTCCTCCATGTTTGTGAACGGGACATGAAACAAACTAAACAGCCAGAATACACATCAAATTAAATATTCTCAAAGATGGTTTCCTGTCACTTCAGGTAGCTGTTTTTCACTCTGATGTTCAAGTGGGATAAGTTTGGTTTTAATTATTTATTTTCATGCTAAATAAATGGGTAAAATGCAATGATTGACAGCTGAGACTGGCTCGAGCATGTGTATTGACTCTGGTTTGGGATCGTGATCATGGTGGCAGCTGATCGCGGACTATGATAACAACAAGACAGCTTGATAAACAATATGTCCACTCACATATTCTATAATTTCTGACAATAACTCTGCTGCTCCCTTCGTCTCTATCAGACATATCTAACTCTAACCCCATACAGTGCCCTGCTAAAAGAATAAGGCTAAACGTCCAAGGCAGATCTTAGCATCCTCTTGAGCTAGCCCAGTATTATTGCACATTATAATGTACTTATAGAGATTAAATTAAATTCACTGTGAGCTATGGATTGATTAGAGGAAAGCCTTTGACAGGCACATGTGTCACAGCGATGCTATACCATGTTAGTGTTTCTCCTCACAGCCGACTTTACTTTCACACGAGCAGGAGGATCTGAGGATGAGTAATGGGTTTGGCAAACACAACGATATATATCTGATGCCACTTTGGCTGCTGGAGTGTGAACCGATCCAACCAAACCAAATAAAAGGGCAGGACAGAACCAATATCATTATAGCATGATGACTTTACACAGTGGATGTCCCAGTCCCAAACAGGTATTTTTCTAATTTAACCTCAGCGCCCCACTAAATAATGCACGATGGGGGAACACACACACACACACACACACATACCCTCCACCCTCTTTATCCCGTCTTTCCTCTGAGGCTGACGGCCGCCCACCCAGAGTCTGGTTCTGCTCGAGGTTTCTTCCCATTAAAAGAGAGTTTTTTCTTCTTGCGCTTGCTCACAGCGAAACGTTGAGTCTCTGTAAATAACAGAACATTCTGGATATACATATGAGATTACGTCTGACACACACAACACCGATAATATGGTTAACCGAGTGTTTTGCTCCCGTTTTTCTTGGTTTTGTTTTAAGACTTCACCCTCTAAACAATTCATCCGTCCTCCCACGGCCACACGCACACTGCTACATGATGTTAGGGGAATCCTGAGGTTTGACAGGGCCCGCTGTGCAGAGTCACGGTTGCTACGCTATAATTAGATAATCGCTGCTCAGTGGAGGGTTTAGTAAACAGTGAATTTGTTGTGGGACGGTTGAATAAAAGCGTTTGTTCCTCTGGTGTTTGTGATATTTCTACCAGACCTTTAAGTCTTTTAAACCTATACAGTCCTTGTGATGGAGTACAATTCACCTGTCTCCTGTCAAGCTGCTTTTCACAATTAAAATCTAATAATGGATCATTTGGTGTGTAAACGTCATATGAGGAGCAATGTGATTCCATAATTTGATCGCATGATTTAATCCATGTAATTAATTGTCATCAGTGCAGAAAAGACATGTACAAGTAACCAGGATTTATAGCTTCAGACATTCCAACCAATGCTGGAGGTTCTTGGGTTGTTGCATATGAAAACATCAATGCAACAATGTTAGATAATGTTTTTTACAGCATCATTTTGACAGTGTCGATATACACATAACCACAAGTGCAGCACATACAATCTGACCTTACAACTCCTACTTTAAATAATATATCCTTGTACGTGTATAGTTGCTGTGAGCTTATACCCTTCAAGGCCACACAACATTTAAATAACACAAGTTTGAAATAACACAGAGTCACATGTCTCCTCTAGACACAAAACCTTTCCCTAAAACTTATTGGACGAGCACACAAGTAATTTATTCACCTTTTCTCCTCTCTCTCTCATTGTTTGCCATTCAGATCATTAAAAACAATAATAGCCGGGAAAAAGGAAGAACTGCTGTTTTCATTTGGTCATTACAGTCTCACTTCATAAACTTTCATATTGTCTTTGCAGCATAATAAATCATATCTCAGCAACCTGGAGTTAAATCAGCGAAACCAGATGACAGCATAAAAACAACATATTAAAGATGAAATTCAAAATAACAACACTGTTGCACAAATGACGGACAGCATTTGGTCTCACTACACACATACGTTTTATAAATGTGTGGACTCTCATTGACTTAATGCATCCTCTAGTGTGTTTCCCCAGTAAAATGGAACCAAGGACCAGCCAAAATGTCCTCACAACAACAGAATGACACGCGAACACACACAATCACACACACGCTCTGCAAACTGCAGCTATGATTTTTTTTTAGCAAGAGAGCCCGAGGTGGACGGAGCCAGCAGGGAAACAGAGGCTGAGAGAGGATGACAGGGATGCTGGGAAAAGAGCGGGGGGGCCTGAGTGTAAAAGGTAAAATGGAAACAATGGCAGACTGTTACAGATGAGTAGTGGTTGATTGTAACTGACAGCTGCTAACACGTGTCATGATTCCGGTGCGTGTTTGTGTGTCCGTGTTGTCCTGGAAGCTGCTGGACTGAATACACAGTCAGACGTTTAGTCACCGAGCTCCTGCTCTCTGACGTCAGATCAGTTCATCCACCGCAGGTATCACACATCATCTTAAATCAAAGCAGGTTTAAAAACAAAAACTAATTCCACAAACTGCACGCACAGAAAATTGACAATTTTATTTACCGAAAGTAATTTTTGGCTTCATTCCACTCGCTCATTATCTACTTGATTTGAGGTTAAAAACTCAATGAAAACAAAGGAAAATTTAAATTGTTTCGGTGAGGCGGCACGAAGGGGAAGATGAAGCAGAGCTGGGCCGGAACATTCAGTGGAGACAAAAAGAAAAATTAAAGAGAAACAAAGAGGAAAAAACACAAGGGAGGAGACGGATGCGGAGCCTGCAGAAAAACAAAGAATGACTAAAAACTGAGGTTTTGCATTACTGCTGGCAAATTAGCTAAGTACTACTGAACTGTCGTACACACACACACACACACACACAAAGAGAAACACGCACACACACACGGTACTCTTTAATTTTTTTTTATGCATCAGCAGTGCATTGGCTCCTTTGTAGTCGGACGGAGAGGACAACAGAGAGGAGCTGGGTGTTTATTGTTATCCTCACTGACTAGTGTCAGTGAAGGCTAAAGAACCCAGTGACCAGCGAGCCCAGGAGCAGTGTGAGTGAGTCAGACTCAGCTGGTCTCCATCAGCGGGAGGTCTGCAGTGTGCGGTATCTGATTTGTGTTGTGAGAAAAAAAAAAAGAGAAATCTGGTTGGCTGCAGGCAAGCTCAGGGCGCAGTGAGCCGGACGTGGCAGCCTCACACTGAGTGTTCTGAATGTCATCTCTCCAGAATGCTGAGCAACGTGTCATTTACCGAGTGATAGAGTATATGTTTCATGCATGCAACCACAATATGAGTATAAGAAAAAAGGGAACAGATGGTGTTGTCGGGCAAGAATAAAAAATGAATAACTGATTGTGTTTAATATAACGCACAAACTAGAGAATTATCCTTCAGCTCTGCAGTGTTGTTTGGTCCAGACCAAAATAAGTGGTGTGCACAGGACCTTAGACCACAGTCTAGCCCAAAGAAAACAGGAGTTCTGAGTCCAGATCGAACTGAGTCACAGTTTGGTTTCTTTGCACAGTGGAAACTTCATCGTTTTGAGTTCAGACCAATTGTAGGAAGTTGGAAGTTGAAGCGGTTTACACAATCACTTGTAGTCTTAACCTCCTACGATATGTTTTTATCGACAAGGACGTTCATTTGGAGCATTCCACTTATTATCGAGTACTGGACCTAAAGTCTGAACAGTTGTAACGGAATTAACGATATGATTCATTAGTGTTTTCTCCAGTCAAACGGAAAAGACGACTTCCCACTGAATTGACAACTTGCGGACGTCAGACACCACAAAGTTATCAAAGTAAAGTAAAGTACAGGCAGACACAGCCAACGTAGGTGATAACAAGTGGACGTAGGTCATGAAGAATTCTGACGTACGCTCCTTGAGCTGTGATGTGAAACCAAACATGAAGCTTGTTCCGGACTTCCAGGTGTAAAAGCTCATTTAATGTCCTTCAGCTCATTGTTTAGATTTACAGTCAACAGCTTCTTTTGTTCACTTGTTCTTCTCCATTCAACCTCTTCTGTGGGCGGCAGTAACATTTTCTCTTGTTAAAAAAAGGTATAAAAACCCTCACTGTAGACTACTTGCCAGGCACCAAGCAACAAAGTTAGTGATAAACTGCCAGACATAGGTCAGTGTTAAGATACTTTCCTGACGAGTTGATGGAGACTCAAACCAGAGCTACAGACAGAAAAACTGAATGTTCCTTTGGGAAGTGTTAATAAGCCGTTCCCCTCAACATCTTTGTTAGGTGATTATATCCATGTTGTTGCACAGCAGCAGAATGGTTCTTGCCTCATTCAAATGCCAAAAGAACAACATGGATCCACTTGTGCAGCGCCGCCACCTCTTCATCCACTTAAGAATCAGACCATGACTTCATCCGTCTTTGTTGTCAACATCCTCTTTGTTGTCGAGCAAAAACTCGTTTATGTTAGGACGCCGAGTTGTGTCTCAGGAGTGTGTGACGGTCTACAGGCCTGCTAATGAATGCACGGACTCATACCTACGCTGTGGGACATCAAACGACTCTCCCACGGCACTGCAGATTACCTCTGTGCCTGTGAGGACACTTAAGATTCCAACAAAACACTGTTTTCTAAAGGACAAACTCTGGACGACAAAAGCCATCAAATCCTTTCCAAATAGGGAGAGAGCTGGCAGGGTGTTTGGACAAGGAGGAACTTAAGTCTGTCCGCGGGGAGCTGAAGAGGAGAATGGAGGATGGGAAGAACACCTACTAGGAGAGGACAGAGAGCAATCCACAGCGAAAACAGTCTGAAGGAGGCGTGGAGTGTGGTGAGAAGAATCGAGCAGGCGAACCCAGAGAGGAGCAAGTGGTGTGTTAACAGGGGAATCAGCTGCCTCACAAGATTTTCATGCAGACTATAGGAGCTGGCACTTGGACTCGATGATCCTCCGCTTCCCACTCAGCAGCCACATGCACACACACTGATCCTCCGCGGTGATACGAGTCCTCCAACTCAAACAACCCCAGAGGTCACTCTTCCCTGCCCTTGGATTCAACACCAAGGAGCGTACCAGCAGCAGGGTTACCAAAACCAGTTGTTGTCATGGCTACAAAGACAAACCTGGGGTTAAGGTTGTGGAACAGTCTCCAATAAAAGAAATTCAGATTCACACAGGAAACAAACTCCTGCATCAACATCGTGTTTTCTTCACACCATCCTTCCAACTACAACCTAGCGTGTTCTTGACAATCTATATACTATATTGCCCCTGTAGCCACAAATTTATTATTGATCTTTAATTCTGTCTGGCTTCTTCTCCAAATGAATTTGTTGTCTTGTAGAGAAAATCAAGGCCTATTAATCTGCTGCACAGTCCCACAGCACCAAAAAGCAACTGATTGGTGGAAATTACTGAACCAAAAGAGATGCCGTTGTAAGTGTTCACCAAACTCTGTTTTGAATTCATGATATTTTGTAAGTTTCTTGAGTGAATAGTCGAGATAAACGCTGGTTTTAAAAGGTTTTTAATTGATCTGCAGTTCAGCTTTACTCTTGAACTTGCTGGACCTGATTCTGACAGCTGAAGATGCAACTGTCAGTTCCACAGTTCCACAGACATTCAGTGTGAGCAGTGAGGATTTAATCAGCCCAATTCTTTCTTGTCCAACTCAGTAAATCACCCAAAAATATTTGAAACTGCACTTTTCAGATACAAAAGTTGTATAGTGTTGCTATAAACCATAATTTGTGTGTATCATTATTATAAAGGGTGCAATGGTGCTTGAAATATCTTTTTTTTAATCACCAATTGACATGAGCAAATCAACTTAAGATACGAGAAATCAACTTTTAGCTACATCCAGTCACTAACCTCATATTTCTGCTCTGAGAAAACCTAAGATCTCTAAAAACCTGATGAAACATTCAGCAGTTTAAATTATTTCACTTGTGGAGACATGATTTAATCTCACATTGTTCACTGTTCATTTCATCTGCAATGATAAAACCATGGTAATATCTGAGGCTGATGGGTAATGTAGCCATCTGCCTGACCGAGCTGATAAAGATGAGTCCTCCTCATCTATTGAGGACTGCGGAGGAGCAGATTTGAATAACACTTTGAAATAGGACTCACAGTGTTGAAGGAGCTCTTGTGGAAGCAGCTGCTCTTCTGACTTTACACTCTATTAAACAAAAAGACTGATCCAGATTTGCAGGTTAAGGTTTTAAGTTTCCAAATGCTCCAGCTGACTCTTTTCTAGGCAGCACAATGACTTTGGCAGTGTGCATTTCCCCTGATGGATGTTTGTTTTGGAGCTTATTCAACAAGCCATGGCACAGAACAACTGATGTCCCCCATGCCGGTAAATATAAAAGTTTGTGGCTTTTTTGGAGTTGTGGTTTATTAGCTCTGTATGATGTTGACGTGTTAACGAAAGTCCTGGATTTATAACATGAATGTCAAACTGGGCAGCGCTTCGTACTGTCGCCTCACAGCAAGAAGGGTCTTTCTGTGTGGAGTTTGCATGTTCTTCCCATGTTTGCATAGGTTTTCTCATGGTATGTTTTTGTTCTCACAGTCCAAACATGTTCAATTTGGGGTTAAGTTAATTGAGCCTCTTTCAGACATACACTGAACTCCAGATAATCTCCTGAAATTCTCCAGAGGGGCAAGAACGCATATGTCCGAGTAATAGGCTCTGCACGTTTTTGGGAGTTTTACCGGCAAGCCTTCGAGCTAAAACTCCAGATAATGTCCAACTGACCTCATGTGAGTACAAAGCAGGAGATCCTCTGGAGGACTCACTCCTAGCTGGTGGTTGATGACAGATGTTAAAATGCAAAAACAACAAAAACGAATACAAATATCTCAGGATGAAAAGGAGGTTCTGTACATGTAGCTGTAAACAAATACATGTGATCTCCACACCTACTACGTTACATCCTTCCTCCTGGACGAGCTTGTAAACACTGTACATTCCTCCAGATTAAAGCCACGCTGCCTTAAATGTTTAGCCAGATTCAACCTGCACCTAAAAAACATCCTGCATTCACAGCACTTTGCTAATGTCAGCTACTGTGGTAGAGATAATAGATGGATGGATGTCGAACTGGTATATCCACAGAGAGTATGAGCCCAGTCATAAAAAAGAAAGCCCTAATCTTTTGTAATCTGATTCACACAGAAGATCTGTACGCTTTAAAAAAACGCTCAAATTTAATTTCAGTTGGACTTTAATATAAAACACAATGAGAGTTGAGGCAGTAGAAGTCATAATTGAACTCCCTCAGCTATGAGGCAAAGCGCTGTTATTCTTAGTCATTACTCCCATCATGCTTCTGGGTCCCTCCCTGTCTGGCAGGGTGTCAAATCCACTTCCCAACAAGGTTTGGTCCGATGGAGCCAATCTGTCCTCCGAACAAATGAACACGGATTCAGGAGCAAACAAAAACCTCCCAAAAAAAAAAATCAGAGCTTACATTTCACTCGTTTATCTGCGTGGCACAGTCACGAGAGGGAAAAACAACACGATCCATTTTCTGCTAATAGCGAAACGCTCCCGGAGACACAGGCGCATGGTCGGGTCGGCGATCGGCTGTCGAGCATCGGGCAAAGTTATGAGGCATCGCTGCTGCTGCATGCATCCACAGGATAACACAAAAACACACTGCCTGAAAGCTGAGTGCTGATTTGCTAATTAGCTGTCATGGTGACAGATACGGCCATTTAATTGGCTGGCAGAGGAGGCAATTAGAATTCAGTGCGTGGATGCATGGATGAGAAAAGGAGCGGAGGTGATGGTTTTCTGAACATTGAGTGTGAGAGTGTGGGCTTCAAGAGCGAAACACCCATCAGGAGACCGCAGGCATGTCACTCACTTGTTTTAAATAATTAATTCTGATGATCCTGTTTAACTGCTGCTCACTGTATGTTTAAGTGTGTGTGTGTGTCTGTGTGTGTGTGTGTGTGTGTGTGTGTGTATCCTTGCATGTGTGTTAACTTGCATGCATGAGGTTTTTATCTCCCTCTGCTATGTCTGTTCCTCTCTCTCTCTCTCTCTCTCTCTCTCTCTCTCTCTCTCTCTCTATATATATATATATATATATCTATCTATATATCTCTCTCTCTCTTCTCTCTCTCTCTCTCTCTCTGTCTCTTTCTCTCTCTCTCTCACTTTCACACACACACACACACACACAGTGGAACAGGCGGTGATTAATTCGCTGGATTTCAGTGCCTCTCTCTCTCTCTCTCTCTCTCTCTCCCTCTCTCTCTCTCTCTCTCTCTCCCTCTCTCTCTCTCTCTCTCTCTGGCTCATCCCTGCATCTCTCCCTCTTTCTTATTCTCATTGTCTTTCCTCGCTGTCGCTCACATTCAAAACTCTCTTCATAACTTAAACTATTAAAGTTCAAGCTCCTTTTTACTTTAAACTGCTTTTCTTTTTTGATTACTTTGCTTCCTGTGATTGTCTCTATTCATTTGACGCTAATTATGAACTGTGTCAAAAAGTGCAAGACTTCATTTATTCAAATTCATTTTTTATGATTCCTCGCTTATTATTGTTGTCAGACTATGTGTCATATAAGGGGGACAGATTTTGACAGATACCAATTTTAAATATTTTAAATAAGCTTTTATTCAAGAGTATTTTTGGTATTAGTTTTTAAGTTCATTGATTAACTTGAGCTCCATTGTCCACTGGGACAAGTTGTGAGGTTGGGTCTATAAAGTTTGAGAGAACACTGCTGCATCCATTTCGATTTTGTTCTGTTCGTCTCTCACTTGTCTGGCAAGCTGCTCTGAAAATCCTTAGTTGCTGATATGTGTTAGCGTGTTATTCTTGCACGTGTGTGTGTCTGTGTGTGTCTGCAGTGTAGGTGTGTGTGTACGTGTGCTGTGTCTTGAATGAGCCAGTGAGGAGCGAGCACAGATCAGTGACCTTCGCACTAATACATTTTTAAACCAGGCCGTGAATAATAGATAAAGTTGGAATAAAACAGCGAAAGGATGAAATATGAATTAAAATAATCTGAATTACAGAGAAAGGGGCCGAGGGGATGGAGGGAGGAAGAGGAGGAGGAGGAGGAGGAGGAGGGCGAGTGTGAGATGGAGAGATGAGGGAGGCAGGGAAGGAAGGAAAAAAGAAATGGACAGATCTCAAAGAGAATGGACGAGTACACACAGATGAATGACACTACAGAGGGTCGTTATTTATAAAGACACAAGGCTCGGCAGTTACATTATGTACCAGAAGATCGTGTGATTGGTTAAAGGAGTTCACCCCCAACACAACAACACCAGCACATCGTGTCTCTGTCTTTGTGCAGAAAATAAAAAACCTGCTCACAACACAGTCCACTGATGATGGTGAGTATCCATCCTGTTATATTTAGAGAGAGACATCACCGTGGCACTTTTTTAAATATAACCTTGTTCTGCTTGGGGCGTCACCAGATGTCACTGGGCTACAGTTTGTTCACATGCAGTAGCTTCTTCCAAAATAAATCACATCAGACTGAAAATGAAGATGCTTGTAAGTGGACGTTGCACTAAACACTACATACAATACAAAATGTTGTTCCTTCCTCGATTGAAATTTCAAGATTTTGTCTGAATCAGTAATTCAGTGCAGGAATTGACTTCTTTCTCTTCACCCCAACACAAACCATCATGATTTTTTAAGCTTATCATAGACTTGCAACTACCCAGTGGGTTAATCCAGATTATTACACATAATACCGAAAAATGTAGGGCCGACCAACAACCTAATTATAAATGTTAGTTTTCAACCAATTAAGTATTAAAAGGAGAAATTGGAACCTGTTTGCTGTGTAGTCATTACAGAAACCAAATGTAGGCTACAATCATAAGGTGGGGGGGTTAAGTGACCATTATGTGTGGACATGTGCGTGTGAGCTACAGTGAGGTGAGGTGCCAACCAGACACAAGTGAGATAACATCAGAGAGTTGCACCTGATGCTGTATCATCACTGGTCTCTGTTCACGACAATGAGCCAAAGCTTCTCTGGTGAAGAGTTGAGGCTTCACCGGTAAATTAATATGTTCAGATGAACTGACACAGCTGCCAATAGATATAAACTTTAAATCTTCATGCATCAAAAACAACAGACAGATCCGAAGAAAGGCCGTCAAAAAAAGAATTTAACAAATAGAGTTAATGTTCTTCAGTGGTTTCATGACTTTCAAGTCCTGCAGCTCAACCTTACAGTCCGAAAAACTGAGCTTTGTGTTTTATAGAACCTCTAACTATTGTGTTCTTGGTTCACCATGAAGAAAACTTTCCAAATAAGTTGTGTCTAGAACTGAAGCCAGTTTATCAGACCTCTATGAACTGATGCTCACAGCTCAACGTGACCTCCCGGCCTTGATCACCTCTGCCTCCTCTTTGACTTAACTCACAGATTCCTTCATCAAGAGGCTTTTTCCTGATTGGATCTGACATTCCAGCAAAGCGTCCTTGTTCACCGCTGCTCTGTCGCTCCCCTGCCACACCGTCCCCCTGCGGATCCACCGAGGCTGCCAACTTTGAAGTCCTCCAGATAGCGAATGATCAAAACAAGCGAGTTCTTGCTCATCAGCGAACCATCGACTGCTCCGCTGCAGATGCTCATTAAATTCAGATTGTGAAAAAACGAGCTGGGAGAGAGAGACAACCTTATGGCTGCTCCTCGCCTGCACACAGCTGCGGAGAAAATGAGAAGGGGGGGATGACGCAGGGAAGCTGAAAGACGAGTCTGCTGACGAACCTCGTCTGGGCGACAACACATCACGAAGCAGAGGCTCTCTCCCCCCCCACACGGCTAACGTGGCGTGGAAAGCAAACTTTGCTCGGTTCTGTTTGAGTTTCCCTTCACACAAACAGCGTGAGGCGAGGAGGAGAAACCGCCGGCCTGGTCACGCTCGATCGATGAAGCCATCTGTCAAAAGCATCAATCAGTGAATCAATCCATGTCACCGAAGCTCAAATGAAGGGAAACAAACACCAGCCGGTGCTGCTGGGACGGTGGAGCCGAGCAGAGAGAACAGGAGCCGGGTCATCAGGTGATAAATGGAAGTCAGTCAGTGTGGATGCTCCGGTCCTCGGCCCCTCTGGGCTCGAGCCGACCACACGCTTCATAAATCACGGCATTTTTTTATTGAATTGTGTGTGTGTGTGTGTGTTTGTGTGGGAACTCGTTTAAAGAAAAAGCACTTTACCAGTATAAATACTAACCCTGGAAGGACCAGTAGATTTCAAGGGGAAAGCCCGGTCCTAATAAGTCAAAATTACATTTTTAGGTTAACCTGGTTATGGTTAGAGGTAAGATGAATGATCCCTCTTAGGGTTTTAACGCTGTAGGCGATTTGCCGAATTGGCGAAAGGTTGATATATTTTGCTAATGTGATAGACTGCCTCATCATTCAACTCTATTAACAATTGACCTAGGAGCTTGCAACTTATTTATATTATATACATGTATATTAAATCATCCATTCATTCATTTAGTTCCTCCTGCTCGCTCGCCCACTTCTGTTCTCTCTGTCCGGGAAGTGAGATCCGATCACATGAGGCCCCAGGAAACAAATTCAGGACACACTTTAACGCCAGGTGAGAAGAGATGAGACTTAATGCCGTCCACTTGTGATTGGATCTCTCAGGACGGACGTTAGTGCCACGTCTGAAAAAACAGGAACTGGCTAGCTGTGGCCGGTGAGGACATTTTAGCATATTGCCAAAACTTATCAAGTTTAGGGAGAACGTTGTGGTTAGGCTGAAAAGAAGAAGAAAGTGCATTGTCCTAACAATGATAGTTTCTCTGTATGTGTGTGTGTGTGTGTGTGTGTGTGTGTGTGTGAGTGTGGGTGAGTGTGTGAGTGTGTGAGTGTGTGAGAGTGACACTGAAAATCCACGGACACCATGGGTGCACCGACTGTGAAAGGAATGCAATTTAGGTGACATTGAGGATGAAATGCATTTCACTTCCCATTGTCCTAAATGTGAAACAGCCAGGGACAGATTTCAAGGAAACTTCCAGGATATGCTCCGTGCACTTTACAGCCTTTTCCATTTCCTATTCAGAAGAAACCTCTTAGCACTGCCGGAGAGGAGAGACTCACTCTGCTGCAGATTCTCTCTCCCGTACTCACACCCAAGAAATAGGGACCTTGAACAAATATAATGTAAACTCCAGAATAGCAGAGCACCTTCTGAATAGGGTTATTACTAAATTGAATATGTAAAGTATTCAAGTAAAAGAGATTAACATTGGGTTATGAAAGGTCTTCAATTTCTGAGCAACTCACAAACTGGTGATTTATTCATTGTGAAGTATTCATCATCATCATCATCATCATCACCATCATCATCATCATACTTGACCTTCATCTGCTCAACACATGCAACAGGTGCTTTCTCCCCTGTGTTTTCACTATAGGCCCCGTCTCCCTACATTAAACCTTTGGTCATTTGATTATTATTTGAATTAGATCATTTAGCTAATACAAATTGTTCATTTCCAGGACAGTTATATTTATTTCACTACAAAATTCAAAGTACCTGTGATACCTCTCCGTGCCTCTGGCTCACCTCCAGTATGTGAATATGGAAACAGCCTCTCAGGCTTAAGCTCCACAGCCTGTAGCTTGAGAAATGATTCACAAACTTGAATCAACAAACTTAATCAAACTTGAAATGTGTTCAAGTTGTCAACTGGAGGATGCTTGGATGGATGTGAGCCTTCATAAGTCTTTACTGTGTGTTTGTTATTAGAACCATGATGATGAATGTCCTCTAAACTTATTACATCCCTTATTTGAAATCAAACCAGGATCTTTACCTAACCTGGTTATTGTGCATGACACTAACCACAACTTGACCATGTCATAAACTGCACCGCATGTCGTAACCATCACAGTAAATGAGTAAAGGATTTTAGCATAGAATGACAGGCTGATATTTATAATGCTTATTTTCGTGACTCAGACATTCTCAGAGAGTCCTTCAGTTGTTTATTCAAGTAGGTCTTTCCTTCTTTGGAAGGACCTTTGACCTAGGGAATGACCTCTGACCAGCACATGGATGGAGGTGAAGGGAAGATCCTTGACCATTGTATTTTCATCTTCATGTACAAAACACGTCCTTATTAGGAGGCCTTAGGTGGGGTGACATGTTACCCGAAGTCGTGGGTGGAACTAATCTCTCTATATAATGTGTGTGAGACCACGGCTGGTCAGATCTCACTATTTGGCTTGGGTGATTTCTCCGAGTTCTAGAGCTCGTCCTGACCTGTGAAACTTCTGTGTAATAAACATTATTATACTTGTAAGAACTGGGTCCGCGTTCCTTTCCTTCATCATCGACTTCTACAACAAGCATCGACATCTCGGCTAATACCCGAGACAAATGACAAATGACCCACGTGGTCTTCCAGGTTGACGGACTTGTTGTGAAAGTATTTGCTTTAAATGCCAAACATCTGCTCCTCTGTTCTCGTCATAGATTGTATCCGTATGTGTGGAGTCTGCTGGGAAAGCGTTTCACCAAATGTCACGGTACCTGGTCGGACATCACCTGTACAGAGTCTGAGCTGTAGTTAGTTTTTTTCCTCCCTCGCTCCCTCGTTCCCCTTTCTGTCACAGGAACACAGACATATACACACCTCTGATTTCACGTCTCATCACCCCCCGTGACCCACATAGACCGGGAACTAATTCACACAGGCCAGAGAGAGACCGAGCGACAGACAGAGAAACAGGAAGGTGACGGGAGGCCGACTGAACGAGGAGGACGGGAGGCGGAGAGGCCAAATGCGTGAGAGCGGAAAACCGAAGTGAAAAAGACAAGTGAGGTGGAGGGGATGGAGGGAGAGCCGGGGGGGCTGCCGAAGGCAAGACGACAGGAGGAATTGGTGGAGGTAGAAAAAAGGCAAGAGGGAGGAGGAGGAGGAGGAATAGAGCTGGATAATGTAGCCGGTAAGTGATAGACTGAGCAGCGGGAGAGGTAGAGCTAGGTCAGATGGAGAGATGGATAGAAGAAGAGGAGGAGAGGAGGGGTGGAAGAGAGAAATTTGGGTCGGCAGAGTGCAGCTGCATCAGGAGAGAGCCGAGATGAGGAGGGTGAAACCGAGGGGGGGTGGGGGGGCTGGGGGGAGAGAGAGACAGGAGGCAGGAAATCAGTTGAGCAGACAGAATGTAGAGGATGTGTGGAGAGGATAAACGGAGGGGGTGAAGATGAGAGAGGGAGAGGTAGAAAGAGGGGGGAGGAGGAGAGGAGGGCTGTGGAGTAACAGTCATCAGTATTCCAGTCCTGTGCTCAGTTTCCAAGCCAAGACAAATGAGAGCCAACATCAGGGAGGAAGTGGATCAGCTGAAAACACACCAACCTCTCCCTCTGTCACCCCTCTCCCCTTTCTCTATTTTTCTCCCTATCTCCCCCAACCCCCCCTCTCCCCACCCTCCATGAGAAGGGAGCTAACCTTATAGCTGCCATAGCTCACACTGCCAGGCCCTTTTCCCAAACATCGCACAAACATATATACGTACAGCACCATAAATATACTGTGCCGTTGTGGTGTGTCGTGTTCACCCTTTCCCCCCCGGCGGTTATTTCACAGCAGAGCCGGCGTCCTGCTCGGAGAGAGGGGGAGAACATTAGTCTCCTCCCCCCCCCGGAAGACTTATTTCAGGTGTCATCACGTCAGGGTTTTTTTTATGTTTACATCGTGCAAACGAGTTTCAAAGTAAATCGCACCGGAGACAGACACACTTTGTTAAACGTTGTCAAAACAGAAAAAGTGAGAAGAAGTTTTGATTCACGGGCCTGACTGGTCACTGAATCAGTTACAAGGATCACAAATATGACAATTAATGGCAGCTCTCAGTACTTTTCTTGGTTTCAGCTGGTAAATGATGTGGTGTTGACACATTTACATCTAAGGGCGATTGAAGAGTTGCAATGTTTCAGAAAGACTCAAATCTAACAATCCTGGTTCTAGCTGTTAATCCAGATTCACCTTAAATATCTTCCTAAAGCCATGAGCCACAATTATAGAGTATTTTATGGAATATCCGTTCTGTAGTAATCTTGCTAATAGATAGACAAACACAAAACGGCGATGATAAGATGAAAAGTAAGAGCCAATCAGCTATCCTCTGACAACATATAGCCTATTTTGGGGAGTTTTGGTTTAGACAGCAGATATGAGGGTCAAGAATCAGGTGATCTCTTTCAACAGCTAACTAGCTAGCTTTCTCTCCACTTTGAGCATGGGCCACCAAACACAATTGGTCAGACTAGAAACGTAAACTTGAAGACTTCTGTTCTTAGACATTACCTCAGCCGAGTTAAAATAGTACCAAATAGTACTTTGAGGTACTGTATGGACCCATTCTGGACCCTTCTCCAAAGACGTGCACGCTAGGCTAACTGGCAACTCTGAATTGCCTGCAGCTGGGAAAAGGAGCGTGAATGATTGTTCGCCCTCGTGATGGAGAGGTGACTTGTCCGGCGTGTACTCTGCCTCTCGCTCAATGTCAGCTGGGATTGGCTGCAGCCCCCGGTGACCCTCAGAGGACGAGTTGTGAAGATAATTGGACGGATGAAGAGATGGTATGAGCTAAAAGTCTTGAACTAAAGACTCTCGTGCATAATTTAACGGATCATAACATTAGCGTTGACATTTTGAACAAAGGGCTCTAAAAAAATATGTTTTAACGTGAAGCATCAGAGTTGATAAAACGTCTTTGTCCCGAAATCAAAACCTCATTAAATCTAGATTAACACAACTTCCCCTGTCATTTTGCGCCGCATTACCAAACCGCCCCTCACTCACCCGCCAGCGCCTGTGATGTAACATCTCAGCTGTATGAACAGTGTCAACGGGTTCAAGGACAAATGTAATGAATGAAGAAGAAACCTCCGGGTATTAACGAGAAGAAATGAATTCAGCATTCGGTCGGCTCCTCGAAACACCGACTTGCTGCTCCGCCCCCCCCGACCCGACCACGAGAATCCATCACGACACGGATCCCACGTTCTCCACATCGTAGTTTGCCACAAATCACAGATTCTTAATCACTCCGGGTTCTCACTCTCTAGTGCGGAAAATGTGACATTTCTGTGTCAGCGCCGGCTTCGGCTAAATATACAGTAGCACACGTACAGTGGGGTTTTAGCCGCTGCGCTAATTGAAGGGTGTCACAGAGAAATGAACTCCGAGTTTGACGACACCATAATATGAACCGGAGCCGGTCACATGCTTCTCTCCCGCCACGGCCTTCAATCAGCTTTGAGTTATCCCCTCATTGTAATCCCCCCCCTCCTCCCACCATCTCTCTCTCTATCTCTCTCTCTCTCTCTATCTCTCTCTTCCTCTATGAAACAGCAGCTCAAGCAGAAATCATTTCACCCACTCGTTCTCCCTCTCTCTCCCCCCCCACTGGGTTTTCCTGCTCTGATTACTGTTTGTTCGTACCAAAACAAAACCCACGGTGGAACGGATGTACAATCCTGAAAGAAAATGAGGAAACACAGATTTATCGTCTCTCTCTCACACATACACACACACACACACACACACACTATTAAAACGCAGGCTGACCTGTGCCCGCACTCCGACGGACGTGGTAACCGTAGATTTATTTTGGATTTGATCCGATGCTACATACAGTATAATCGTACACTTAGCCTGAATCCAGACCTGCTAATCCCTGTTGAAAAAACTCAAATTTGTTCACTGATCAGTCTGCAGTTGTG
Organism: Limanda limanda; assembly: GCF_963576545.1. Lineage (NCBI taxonomy): Eukaryota > Metazoa > Chordata > Actinopteri > Pleuronectiformes > Pleuronectidae > Limanda > Limanda limanda. The sequence continues at coordinate 8,173,090 of NC_083637.1, forward strand.
TGCGTTGGTTGACGTGTACACAGAGAGACACAGTGTAGCAATCAGAGCTAAAATCGGACGCACACTCTGGGTCTGAAAGCCAATGCTAAGTGCCTGAAACCTGCATTCTCTCAAATGGACTGCAGAGGGCGACCCCACTGGTCAAAAAAATAAGTCGGTTCCTATAAAAGTCAAAGAAATTTTAGCTTTTCCTTCCTCTTGTTGAGGGTTATGAACAGTGGATGTCGCACCTTGTTTAAACCCTAAGAGATAAACTTGATTTGTTAATATGGGCTGTACAAATAAAGTGTGATTGATTGAGGAATGGGTGACTTCAAGGTGAGCTGTCACTCGGTCAAACAGAGATCCACACATGTAAAGGTCAGAGGTCGACGTACATCACTCTGTCACTTTTAGAATTCATCATGTAACGACCATTAAAGCCGCTGACTCGTCTTCATCCGAACAGAGACGTCTTTACCGACTGAGCAAACAACACAACACAAGACTTAACAATGTCGAACACGAATTGATAACTTAAACCTCAGTCTGATGATCAGTTTAACATCTAACAAGCACGATCCTGATGTATGCATGTAATCCACGACTGGAAAAGACTCCTCATATAGACACATAAATCCTCCTCCTTAGTAATTTCACAGCCCAGCTGCTGTGAAGCTGATTAGAGGATATCTATAGTGCATAATATACATGCATCCTTTCAGCCATGCTGGTGGCATCGCTCTGAGGTCGTTCCACTACTCGGGTCTAGACTGAAATATCTCAACCACCATTAGATGGATGGCCATGAAATTTTCATATACCCACCCCCCCCTTCCAGGATGAATCGTGATGACTTCAAGGTCTTTTCTACTTTTTCATGACCAGTTTGACATTTTGGGTTCATGTGTCATCGAGTCAAACTTCAGATTTTGCCCAAAGGTTTTGCTACTACCTGCTAAATATATATATAAACATGTTGAGGTTTGGATTAAGCGTTTTTAACTCTCAGGCTTGTTCAAACACACCGTCTCCAAAAGTTCACAGTTTAGAGGAGATGTTTGTCTCTCCCTCTCCCTCACCTCCTCTCACTCTCTTTCTCTCTCGCTCTCTCTCCATCTCCGGTTCCATTTTACAGGCCGACACAATCTTAAACTCTGAAAAAATAACATTTTTAATTGAACAATATGCCTACAGGAAATGGGCTCCTATTTCCTCAAATCAGCCTCTAAACGTTGATTTAAGGCTCTATATTTAGACCTTAATTAAAGCATTGCAGCAGTGTACTGGTGAGAACTCCGCGCTTATTATGGTCCACTGTATTGTCCCCATTGTGTCTTTTCTCTGTGGAACAAACTGCACGCACAAACACATGCACACACAAACACACGCACAGACACACACACATTTGGATAGAGTAATAACAGGAATGAGATGGAGGCAGCCAATTGTCTCTACTGTGTCTTATTTGTACCAGGGAAGATGAGCAATTGAAAATAAATTAAATGAGGGGGCGAAATGATGTGGCGGCCCCAAAAAAAAAAGAAAAAAGAAAAAGAGTTGTTAAGTTTAAAGTGCTCTGAAGAGGATAAGCAAGTAGGCCAGTCAGAAGAGGAGGAGAAATGGGAGGAAGAGAGGAGCGGATGGGTGGAGAGGAGAGAAACAGGACAGGGAATTGATAAATAGATCATTGTATGCGAGGAGACGCTTTCCTCTTGTTTCTCCATCTTTCCCACGCCTCCCCCCCCCCCGAAAAAATTACACTCCATCGCCCCCTGACACCAGATAAATAGAATTTCTAACTCATCTGTTTACTGTAAATGAGTCTAAATAAGGCCAGAACACAGAGGATTCACACACACACACACACACACACACACACACACACACACACACACACACACACCAAACAGTTGTACTGTATAACGTCTTTTTGTGTTTCACGCCTTGTTTGTCTTGTCTTCTTGTTGTCAAACGTCTTCTGCAAATGAGCGTCTGTGTGTGTTTACTCAGGGTTTTGACAGGACTCATGGCCAAACCCGTAATAGCTCAACACACACATACACACACACATACACACACACACACAAACACACACACTCTCTCTCCGATACTGAACAGACCCACAGGCTCCTTTGACATGCTGCACCTCTAATGGATGAAACAGGCTGGAGCACGATTAGATGTGAAGGAAACTCTGGGAAGGACACACACACACACACACACACACACACACACACACACACACACACTGACACACTGTTCTCTGAATCTAATAGACAAAATAGAAAAGCTGCATGGCCGTAAAGACTTGTAGCACTGGTAGAAACAAGACTGAGGACAGGGAAGGCTGGATAAAGCAGAAAGGTACCTCAGGGGATTTTCGCCTCTATCTCAGTTTGCAGAAACATATCCGTAACTTTTTCATATCGGCGTCCTTGAACACTGTGAACATTGCGAGTGTCCGGAAAAGACTCTGTGGGGAATCTGTTACCGGGCAGCTGTTGGTCTGCGAGTTACTATTCATGCTGTGGCCGCAGAGGATGATTCATGGATTCTGATATTTGAGGTAAGGAGTCGTGTTAGGGTTGTTGATGGTCGCCCTTGTGTTTCCTTCTCCACAGAGGATGATGTGTAAAAACTTTCTCTGTGAGCTTAAAGGGAGTAAAAGCAAGAAGAAGCCAATCGGAAAATTGAGTGCATTGGATATTCCAGCTCCTCTCTGCTTTTTTGTTCTTGCAGAGTAACAAATCATTGTTGCTCCAAGGAACTGTGCAGAACTTGTTAGAGAGAAGGCAATGTTGGAAAAGGTTTCTAAAAAGAAATCTGTAAAAGGTGAAAGGAGGGTCGGTGAGGAGAACAGAGAGAGTTGTTTTATGTCTTTTCAATCCATACTTGTGTCATATCTTGAATGTAAAAACATCTTATGTGGGTGTAGTGGAGTCAGAAAGTCTCCCATACACACACACAGGGCTTCTGTTTCCCTATCAACTAGATAGTGAGGACAATATTTCAGTTATTAAGTCAATGGTTTATAGATATTAATGAATAAAAACAACTAAATATGTTTCATAATGTTGTTTGGTTGTACAGAAAAAGATTTTCACGCAAAACATCAACTGTTTTTTAACATTTCTTTCTTTCTTTTATTCATGAACCATGAAATCCAATAACCCTCATGGTAATTAATGTAAATAAAGACTTTAATTAAAGAGGGAAGTCTGCATCTCCTCCCACTATCTAGAAATAAAGCAGAAAATATATATATCTTGTGCAAGTCCCAGCTGTCAATCATGACTTTTAACTCTTTTTTTACATCAAATAACTAATTAAAACCAAAACTACTGGAAAAATAAACTTGAGCTACCTCAAATAACAGAAACCACCTAATTTGATCAAAACACTAGTTTACTAATGATTGAGTGCAAAGGCTTATATTTTAAAAGGTGAATAAAAAAGGAATCCCTCCTCCCCAAACCAAATAATTCAGTCTCTTATAAAGGATTTGAATTCTCTCTTCTTTTTCCTTCCAGTTCAGCGCTGCCTGCATTTACGTCCGACTTGTCCGTCCATGTAACTCCCCCTGAAATCCCCATTGGGTGATACAAGGCATTTAAAGGCCACCTGTTCCCTGCCTTCACGTCCCTCTGCAGTTTATCTGCAGCTGCGCAGATCTGCTTGGTTACAGCCGCAGCTCCGGTGCTGCAGTAAATGACAGCTTCTCTAAGTCTATAATAGAGGAACAAAAAAAAAGACCTAATGAATATGAATCATATCAATTAGGAAAACGGCATAATCTGTCTCACATGAATAGAGCAAAAATCGAGACAGAGAGTCAATCAAACAAAGAGCTGATACGAAAACCTTCCTGTCTGTAATTTAGCTCTGTCTTTTTTCAATACTTCATTATCTTCATTTTCATCATCTCCTGTCCTCACAGACGTGTTATTGGCTCAGACGACAGGCAAACTAACCCTGGATCATAATGTATTTACTTTCGCTGGTCAAAAGACGTCTAGACATGAAGGTTAAATCTCTTATATGTGGCAGGAAGCTTTAGGTTGTTTTATACACTGTTGAAACTGTTATTGGAAACCAAGATAGACGGAAAAAAACCTTCAACACTCAACAGGGATGTAGCAAATTCAGCAACGGAAACATCCATTCTGAGTAAACGTTGTAGCGCAGGCTGAGGTCAGGGTCATTCAACAAGCTGAGCTATGTAGTTGGAGCTAAGCAAGTTTCTATCTCCTGCAGGCATCTGGCTGCATTCCCGCTCGGAACACACAACGTAGCCTAGCGAGCATTCAACGCTAGCACAGAGTACACAGGACTCCACAGCCAGATGTAAACATGGATCAACAACTAACTCTACTTCCTCTCTCTAGGCTGTATTTGAATTAAATGGTAAATGGATTTTAAAGTCACATTGACCCATTCACACAGCGCTACTATAAATATCAAACAGTCATCCACTGCCAGTGAATTAGGGATCAGTGTCTTGCCCAATGACATCTATCAGCTTGTGAACTAGAGCAGCCAGGGTTCGGACCAGGGCCGGGTCTAGACAGGCATGTATGAGGGGGCAGCCACAAATCTTGAGGGGGCATTGTGCTTTATTATATTATTATTGTTATAAATTGGGATTTAGTTTGAGGGGGCACAACATTTATTTGAGGGGGCCAGGCCCCCTCTTGCCCCTGCTTAGACCCGGCCCTGGTTCGGACCACCGACCTTCTGGTATTTGGACGACCCATTCTACCTCCTGAGCCACAGCCGTCCAAATCAATTAGCCACTGATTTGATTGGCTGGTGCCTGAGCCTGAATATTTGCAGTAAAATAATGTGATGATTATTTGATGCCTGCAATGCTGCTGGAAAAATTGACCTTTTCTCAACTTCTGTGCAGTTGGGCAAAACCCCCACTGCTTACGTCTGCATCCTGCATTAGGTAGCACACATTGTCCAAAGTCACGTAAATGCTCAAACACACGTGGAGCCATTCAGAATACGAGTTTTGCCCAAGGACGCCGAGATAGGACACGTGTGAAGGACGAGCTCAGGGAGGTTTTATTGTTTTTGCAGAAGCAGCTTTAACTCTTTTTTGATAACAGAGTACACATGGTACGTACAGAATCACCTGAAGCAGCTGTATCTCACTCACAGGTTCACTCTGATAATCACACCATTACACTTAAAGGGCAGATAAATAAAGACATTAGCATTAATTCCGTTTTAATGTGAACACTTAGCGGTAAGCAACAGTTTAAATGATGCAGTCGGCCCCGGCTGACGAGCCTGCAAGACGCGCTAAGCTGGTTCCTCCTCCTTGATATTCAGCTGCTTATTAAAAGGCCAATTTCAATTCAAGACTCCACCTGTTACTCTTTGATCAGAACTTATAAACACGGAACAAGGCTTTCACTTATCCACCAGAGACAGCCTGGGCTCCATTCCCCAAAGTGTTTATAGTCTTGTTCTTGGTTTCTCATGCTGAACTCTGCTCTCGTCTCTCCCGGATCTGTCGACTCGCATTATCTGACTAATATTTCAGAGTTTGTTTCCTCGCATAAAACAGCAGGGATTCATTTAGTAGGCAGTGCTCTGAGGGAACAAGAGGCTAAGAAGCAAAAAAACAATCCCAATCAATATAGGATCTTTGATATTATGGGCCATGGATTTTCATTTGTGTCCGACGCAATATAATCCTGAAATGTACGTGGTGGGTGAGGGCGTTCTGAGCAAGACGCAAAAAACGACCCTAATATATCTGCAGGGTTTAAATCAATAGCGATGACTTAATGATTATTTTGCACCTCGAGATGAGCTCTGGGATTTCTGGCTTTCAGCTTTTGCCATATTTTAGACACACATCCCCCTAAAAAACTTTTTAAAGAGGGACATTGTGGGTGTTAAAAACGAGTCGCCGGCGCTGCATCACATTTCATTCTTCAGCCATTAAAAGCAAACAACCTCCTTTATTTCCCAAAGAACTGCGGATGCACTTTGCCGGTGACACTGATTGTTGATTGCCGTCGTAAATTACGCGTTGGTTCTTTAAACCCCTCGTGAAGTAGATAAGACATCTGATGGCAGACAATAAAATATAATGAAACATAACTCAGCTGGAGACATTAGTGAATGAGCTTCTGGCCACCTGTCCTGGTTTGGCAGTGTCCATTCAGAGCAGCCAGGGAACTGGAAGTGACAATTTCACACCATGTTTGGATTTTAAAACCGAGCAGAAGCCCGACGGTATCACACTCGATTATGTAAAACAACACGGTTTGACATGAGGAGAAGCTCAGGTGTAAATAATAAAATTCAACATGGCTGCATCCCATTTGCTTGCTTCGATTCAGGCCCTGGTATTTGGTGTATTGGCTTAGGAACACTGAATAGAACTAAGCTGTGCTTAATGTTATTAGTACGCTTTTCTAGCGACTACAGATCTAAAGGTCTGCAGTGAAAATGCCTGATATGTATGAATGCGATGCAGCTTAATTGACTTTAATGGGACTTTTGGGACCTGGTGGAGTTATGCTCCATTCAATGTGTGATCATGTGTCTTAAGTGGGACATAAAAGTGAATGTATCTCAGAAAGGAATAAATAGATAAACACGTTGAACTAGCAAAGACCGCATCTGGAAACCAGGTTAAACCCGTTAGATTCCAGTGGAAGTGAATTTACTCAGGCAGTGGGATTTGAGCAGATTAGAAACAAAAAAAACATCCAACAAACAAGCTCAACCAAACATATACATCATCCATCATGTAATGCATTTCTAAATTTAAACACTACAAACATTACAAATGAAAAACAAAACCAACAACCGCCGATTAAAATGAAAAAACACTTTTTAGGTACATCTTAAATTCTATATTACTTCAATTTGAAATCTACCTTGTTTTCAAATTGGTCAAAATCTAACATGAGACATTTTTTTGTGCTTCTTGCTTCTTCTCCACTGGATGCAACAGATGTCATGGCAACCATTAAGTACGGCACAACATCCCATTTCACGCTGATGCTCCATTTACCTTCTAAGGAAATGCTTCCAACGTTTTGTTCTTCTTCTGTTTCTCTCTACAAACGAACAGAGTGCTTCTCCGGGGGCAGATTATGTGTTGTGCAGATGATGTGGAAGACGGAGAGCTGGAGAATATCAGGATGAAATATGGCTGTGTTCTGCTCAGGCCCTTTTCAGTTGGATTACCAGTGAAGAGACGGCTGTAATTTGAGCCCCGGGCTAAAGAATCATTTTTGAGCTGCACACAAACATAAACTGAGATCAGTTCATTTCTCGTCAACGTGCACAAGCTCTGCTGTCTCATAACTGCGAGAGTCGTCAGCTGCTGAAACGGTTCATCATGAGGACATTCTTAAAATTGGATTGATGTGGTTTGTTGTCACAAGCTTTTAAATGAGTAACTCGTATGTGTGTGTTCGTTCTCCAGTTAATACACAGCGACTTGCTCAGGGTGTTAGAAGTGAAAATAGTCCGAGGGCTGGGTGATTCATGTGAAGAAGTAAAACTGGGTTGAATTCATTAAAATTCTAAGAATACGACGGCCGGTCAAGTCGTGCTCTTCTTGCTTCTGCCTGTGAAATAAGATTAGAATTAATGTAACTTGCGTGTAGCTGCCAATTACCTATTGTGCTTTTTTTTTTAAGTGGGACAGTTTGCATGTGGTTCTCGTCGTCACACACGTCAATCAAAGACGGGGGGGGGGGTAATCAAAGCAAACCCAAGTTCATTGAAGCCGCATGAAGACATTTACACTGTATGGAAATATGCTGCAGCTTCATTCAGTTCAATGGTTTGAAAGTAAAAACGTAGGGTTTAATCTCGCTTTGTCAAGTTTGGCTCCAAAGCAGAGTGTTGTCAACCAGCAACATGTCGAATTGGCCGATCTTACATGAGCAGGTACATTTACAAGTAAACTCTGCTGTTTTTATTTCGCAATCCTCAAAACCTTATTGCTGACATGGAAAATGCCCAAAGACTCCTGGTATCAAACCACAGAGACCACAGCAAGATCTTATATGTTCTTTCCACTGGGCCCTGTTCAGTCTGATTGACCTACACACACATAGACTCTGTAAGTGACCCTTAGTGGCCCATAAAATGCAAACCCAATATTTCCAGATATAAAATTACAACCGTAATTATTCCCTAACCATTTCTCTTTTACTTAATTGTACTCTTTCATTACCATAATAATTGTACAATAATGAAAGTAGGCGCATAAACCTAACCTGCCCATTGTAAAGGGCAGTTAAAACCCATCCTTCCATCCATCACACTTTTCCTTTAAGGGTCGCTGGAGGCCTGGGTCAATTAACCCGAGCTGCATGCCTTTGGACTGTGGGAGGACGTAACCTGGAGAAAACCCACGGAGACAAGTCCTAAAACATGCATTTTCTAATTGACACCTGGGAGCTACGACCTGGAGACAACCTGTCGTGCTGGTTCTGATTCCCTCTGGAAAAGGAGAAGTTCATGAAACCAGCTCCCGACTTGTGCGAGGATCCTGCCTCTTAAAGTCTTTATGTGGAAACAGGGGAGAGAAAGAATCCTGTACACAGTCATTTACTGGACCCAGAGCAAAGATTAGTATTTAAAGCATGTCTGTGTTTTAAATCAAGATCCTTGAATTTCTACATTTCTTAAATATGCTACATTTCCTAGTATCTAAGCAGTAAGAACCAGAATGTATCAGTTGCTGTCATTACACAGTTGTAAGAATTTACAAGTGCATAGGTCACCATTTCTCCAGATTTTGTACTACAGGGGTATTTTCTGTATTTATGCCTGCAGCCGGCGTGCAGAGACAGATCTGCTTCTACGCTGCTGCTCCTGCGAGTCCAGCACAGCACATCAGTAATATCTAAAGTGGGATTTACAACCTCCCGGGTGTGAGTACGTTGTTTACGCTCTTCCTCCCCACTGTGCAGGCCAGCGTTTTACTGCAGTAATGATAATTCACCATCATTAAGGGTTCTCCCATAATAATGATACCGGGCTGTAGCTGCAAAGCGGACTCCTCAATAATCCTCTAACAGCCTGCAGCGTGCAGCGTGCACACCGCCAGCAGGTGCACGAGAACGCACGTTTTAAAAGGAACTGTGTCAGATTCACACACACACACACACACACACACACACACACACACACACACACACCAAAAAAATCCATATCCACAGATGCAGCTGCAAGGACACCAATGTCAATCAGTTATTAGTCTCATGTCTCACGGCCAATCAAAGCCACTGCAGCGATCACACATTACACACACACACACACACACACATACAGAGCTGTGTGTAACTGGGCATGAAGTGTGTGCGTGTGTGTGTGTGTGTGTGTGTGTGTGTGTGTGTGTGTTTGTGTGTGTGTGTGTGTGTGTGCTGACACAGATAACCAGTTGTCTATTCTGAACACCTGCACCTTGTACACTCCGAGCATTTTTCTTACACACACACACAGACACACACACACACACACACACACACACACAGACACACACACACACACACACACACACACACACACACACACACACACACACAGTTGCTTTGCATTACATGACATTGACTTACATTACTTTACCCTGACCTTAACTATAACCACGACTTCACTCACCAATAACTTAACCAAAACCTGTCTTCACCTTAAATTGTATTGATTTAAGTCAAGAGGAGTTGCTTTATGTTCCTATAAGTGAGACAAGTGCCCGTTGTGTGTCTGTCTAACCTGATTGACGTCCCTACAACATTAGTAATACCTGCACACACACACACATATTTTCTACAGGCTTTGTGATTGACAGACCATTTTTCTAATATTTTTGTCTTCCAGAGAGTCTGAGACACTGAGGTGTGAAAAAGGATGTTCTCTCCCTCTCTCTCTTTCTTCCTCCATCCCTCATCCCCTGCTCTTATCTGTCTTCGCCCTTCCCTCTCAGCTGCACGTGTGTGTGTACGTGTGTGTACGTGTGTGTGTACGTGTGAGTGTGTGAACGCTCGCCTGGTGCGGCTCCCAGCCTTTCATTGAAATGTAATTTAGCCAACCAATTAGATGTAGGGAACAGCAGGTGAGCCCTGAGCTCCATCCAATCAATGACCTTAATCCTCCCTAATCAACCAATTAAGATTCTATTATCGGCACAAAATCACAGACACGTGCACAAACACGCTGGATTCACGTAAATGCAGCGAAGAGACATTGATCAAAAGGCAGTTTTATGTTATGTATAATTTATAAGACAAATCGAAAACAAAGAAATATGCTGATGATGGTTTTTTTTCATTCGGATTTAATCAGAATGTGGTTTTTCGGAGGATGAGAGGTTTCCAGTTTCCGGTGATAAAAGTCATACTGTAGGTTTTAATCCAGTTCATTACCGTGAACATTCCTCTCCACATTCTTTTCCCTCTCCCCTCATTCCTCCTTTATTATCACATGCCTCAGTGTTGAATCAAATCAAGGAATGCCATAGATGTGTAAAATAATCACGAGCATCCTCCATAGTGATATTTTCTATTTGAATCCCCCCCAGGTTTCTTTTAAATCTCTTCCAAGATCTAAGAGTTGGGTCAGCATCCTCACATGGAGGCCACAGACCAGTGTGGACGATTTGAGGTTATCCAATAATACTTTAAAGTAAGACTAATGTATATGTAGAAGAAAATAAAGCAGAAAGGCAAAGAGAGCAATTGGAAATCCTTCCACCTCGTAGACGAAAAAGCCCTCAGGTCTGATAATATTGTTTTCCTTAGTAATCCAGTAGAAAAATAATTCCCCTCTGCCTGTAGGGATTTAATTCCCTTCAAGACAAAGCTTTGTTAGGGAAATATGTGGACATATATAACAGTGTGTGTTTGTGTCTACAGTATTTGTGCGTGGCAGAAACGCGACAGGGCCACTCTGACATTCAGCGGCAGCGACATCTTCTCTGTGTTCCTCTTATTGCCTTTCTTCATCCGTTCCTCCCTCGGCCGCATTACATATCTGCAGCGACCGAGATCCCTCCATTTATTCAGATTTATTTGAGTCCAGAGAACCTCAAACAAGGCAAGTAATTGTTTGCTCTGAGCGAAAAAAAGATGTGGGAGGGAGCGCTGAACGAGACAGACAGAGGAGGAGAGAGGCAGGGAATTAAGTAAGACCTAGAACAATAACAAGGACGTATGAGAGCTGGGATTCAGACGGATTGAAAACCACGAGCGGTTGAAGGAGGAAAGCGTTTCGCAATTTGAGCCACTTATTTACGTCTATGTGGGATTGAGATCTGGTGACTGTGAAGGCCAGAGCTCGTGATTCACGTCCTTTTCATGCTCATCAAACCATTCACTGACCCCCCCCTTGCATCAATGGATGACATTTTATTTGTAAAGCTCTTATTCACAAATCACAACATGTCTCATTGGGCTTAACAAGGAGCGACAGCCTCCGTCCTTCACCCTCAACGAATGGAAGAGGGCACCGACGTCCAGGAGGAAACGTTTCATCGCAGGATAAAGGGAGATCACTCTGAGAAGCCTCCTATCGATTTGTCCTGACCCCTTCATCTAAATGGGAAAGTGGTCCTAAACCATGTCAGCCAAGTGCACCCACCCCTCCTCCCTCCCTGCTAACACACACAGCATGGAAGAGCCACCAGATCCCCTCGCTGACAAGGGTCAAGCATCCAGGCGCTCTCAGTGCTCACATGCACTCAGCCACTTGTCGAGGGCACGCTGAAGGATGACTCATCTGACCGGATCACCTGTTTATTCCACATCTCTGCAGACCGCTGACTTTTTTGCACCACTGACCTCTCGGATGTGCATTTACCTCTGAAATATACTGAATAAATATATATATACACTGCAACGGTAGTGTCCCTCCTTGTGTTAACAACCACAGACGGTTCTCCATTGGTTAAAAAACGTGCTAACATCTGGTCTTTGTCCACAATGGGAATGGATTCAGTCGAAATTCACTTCCGGGTCACATGACTCAGGAGACGCAGGGTTTTTATTGGCTCCTCGCAGCAGTGATGGAAACAAAACACCCGAGTGAATGAATATAACTTTAGCAAGACAGCGAAGTGAGAGATGACCTCAGTGTTCTGCAGGTTCGTGAGATCGAACATTACTCACAGGGGGAAAAAGCAGGAAGACAAAGTCCTCTACCGGTGGCTGGAGAGGAGTCAGTCGCCCTTTTATAGTAGATTTTCCTGGCATACTCAGCAATGTGGTGAAAAAAGATATTGGAAGACGTAGAAAAATATTAGAAAACTAGAATCACACTGAACAGAGCGCATACCACCAACACCAAGACTCCCACCACCAAATTTTAGACACTGAAACCAGTTGCCTAAATGTGGCAAAGAATTCACCAACATCCATTTAATACATTCCGTCTTCGCCCTAGTTCAATCCTTCCACCAAGTTTTTGTGGAAATCAGTTTTGGCAAACAAAACAACTCATCCGGCAAAATCTCCTTGATGGGGGTAATAGATAAAGAGAAAACTAAACATACGTAAAACTATACGAATGCAGAAATATAATGGCATACAAATGTAAGGGTTTAAAAGGAATTATATACATATAGAAGTAGAATGACACTCAGTAGAGCGTGTACTTCCACCGAGGCTCAACAGTCCACTTATGAAACCTCAGTTAAATTCGCTAGGTCTGGATTTTTATCTGGGTCTGCACCAAATTGCACAAACTCCAAAAATATCTGTCCCCTAAATATGGCAGATTAAGATCCATGAGTTTTTCCTTGAGAACATAATAAAATGTTTAAAAACTGATCGTAATGTTAAAGATAGTTCAGAAATATCCTGATGTCCTGAACCTCATTGTCGGAGGTGAATTACGGCAATAATCAGTGAATAGAATAGAATATATAACCAGCAGCAGAATATTAAAAAGTTTCCTATTTCTTTCTTTTAATATCGTAAAAATTCCTGAAATTACAGGAAAAGTCGAACTTCAGTAAAGACAAATTAATGACAGGCATTCATTGACCTTTGACCTGGTTCAAATAAAACAGAGGAAATTATTAATTAACAACAGCGATGGAGTAATGTCCACAGATTGAGACACAGATGTTTCTGTCGTATTGAGACATCCCTGCGTCTTTTGGACCGAAGCGTCCATCTGTGGCCTCAACAACGAACCTGCTTTCAAAGTTACTCAGATAGTTTTCCTCTTGTCATCTTGACGAGAAAAATCGGACTCAACAGGCCTCGCTCAGCATTTTCCTTCTCCACGCCACAGAGGATGATTGACTGTTAAGTGCTTCATCGCACCGCACACACACTGCACCTGTGTGGAGGCATCTGCATTCGTTCCATTTCTCCACTCGTTAATTCAGGTTTTCCCTCTCTTCCCCTTTAATTTGCCGCCCGTCTACATTCTGCATTGAGCCTGACACATCAACCATTTAGTGGGATATTGAACAGAGTAAAGCTTTATTCTTTAATGGAGTGAGAGGCCTGGTTCTCCGGGGCCGCGTGGCGCTCGCCGCCCTTGATCCTCCGCCAGGTTTTATGGTCAGAATTCAACACTTTCCGTGGCACTTTGGCATCAGCGGGGGGGGGCAAGAAGTTATGACAGCAGCAATTTCGCTTTGGAGGCAGGATGGAGGAGGCGGGAGAGGAAGAAGCTGGAAACATCACACTGACACCTAGCTAATACTGGACCTCAGTGTGTGTGGATATGAAGGTGCATTTATTTTTCATCTCTTGGATTTGTTTTAATCTTTGTTTACTTTATTTACTTCATTCTATTTTTTATATATTTGTATTTGGATATTTAACGTCGTCACCAGATGGAGACATAACAAAATAAGAATTGATCGTGTGCTTATGACAGTAAAGCCTTTGAATCTGAATGCTATATATATTCATTATGTGAACATTATATACTTTATACACAGTTTTTAGGGGATGTAGGAAAGCCAATGTAGTAATAACAGGACATAACAAGTAATAACGTACATACGCGGTTTCCTTAATCGAATTTCGTTTACTTTATTTACTTCATTCTGTATTTGGATATTTATCGACGTCACCAGATGGAGACATAATAAAATAAGAATTGAACGTGTGCTTATGACAGTAAAGCATTTGAATCTGAATGCTGTATATATTCATTATGTGAACATTATTTACGTTATATACAGTCTTCAGGGGATGTAGGAAAGAAAATGTAGTGATAACAGGACATAAAAAGTAATAACATGCATACGAACCCAAACAGGAGGTTTCCTTAATCGGTTACAATAGAATGAAAAAGATAATGATGTGTTGGTAACTGGTGGAGAAAATAAGGTTATTGAATTTCAGGGATATTTAAAAAATGGAACTGAAAATCCGCCCAAGAAAGAATCAAATATACAAACCGAGTACATGCAGTCTTTGTATTGTATAATGTATTTGTGTATTCTATACCTAGATATTTAAATTCCAACCACAACGGGGTCATCACACTTGTTTCACACTGGTTTAGACTCCACATGTTCAGCGTGCTAGATAGCGTGCAGGGATTTCTCAAGTCTCTCAGATCCAGTCTTCGGAAGGCACAAGAATTTGCCGGCAGCGAGCGAACGCAGATTTTTCCTCTGTGATCTCCAAACACTGTGGGCGGATTGAGAATCGGGGGGGGGTTTGGAGTCGTGGTGTGAATTTGAGCATTATTGAAATTCTCCAGCACTGGCACCCTGGGTCTCCTGTGTTCCTGTGGCATGCTTATGTTTGGACACATCCTATGGCTCAGTGAACAATTCCAGCTTCATTATGTAAGTCGGTGAATTTTCACAACACCCTCTGTATTGTTGCTGTGTGTGTGTGTGTGTGTGTGTGTGTGTGTGTGTGTGTGTGTGTGTGTGTGTGAGAGAGAGAGAGAGGGGATGTGTGTGCGCTGCATTGCGTTTAACAGGGAAGCACGAGCTGAGACTGGGGAACAGTTCTTTACATCTGCCTTAATTGAACTGCACTCAAGCATAAATTAGTCTGCCCTGCCAACTCTGCACTTTTCTGCTGTACGTGTGCATGTGTGTGTGTGTTTGTGTGTGTGTGTGTGTGTGTGTGCGTGTGTGTGTGTGTAAGTGGGTTCCCGCCCACACATGTGATTTTGCATTTGCTAAAACAGATTACAAACTGGACTTTTTTAGTTTTTCTCGATTTTATCTCTCCTCAGCTTTTCGTGCACACGTTGTTTTTCCTCAGCTCCGTCTCGCTAAGTTTCTATTGTCTCCAGATGCTGATTTACAATTTCCAGCCTCTTATCAGTTCAACTTTCCAATTTCTCTGATTCACCATTTTTCTTCACGGCTTTAACTGGCCAATAATCTTTCCTTCCTCATTAACCATTGTTATATATCTATTTGGGATTGGAGCATTGTCTTAAAGCTCAACTCTCTACCTCCCAAATTACAACAATGATGTCCAAAGAATCTTCCACCTGTTGGCTCAACACCATCTCTGTTTACAACCATTTGACAAGAAACATACGTAAAACATCAAGTTCTCTATGACTCATCTGCCATTAAAGGTTTGATCAGGGTTAGGCCACTGAAACAATTTATTCAAAGTAGGTAAAGTATAAAGATGGACGAGGCCTCTCCACTTCCTTCTGTTTAAGACGAGGCGAAAGTATCCTGGTTGTAGTTTCACGTTATCTGGAGCCAGAGTCTGTGCAGGTCTGATCGCGATGTGGAGCTGAGGTATCGCGTTAACAGGCTCGACCAATCATGAGTCAGTATCAGGACATCAGAAAACTACATTTTTCACTCAGGCTCTTCATGGAACTGAGCTGTTTTGTCTCCATATGATAAATCTGTCAATTCACGGCCATTTTCAGTCTCTTTACGGTCATTTAGTGTCTTTTCTCTGAGCTTTATGACTTTCAAACGAGACACATTAACATCGCTCCCTTCACACAGAGGCTCAGAACCCGGGACCCGGCTCTGACCCTCAGGCCCTCGAGCCTTCGCCCTGAATTCATCCGTGACCTAACATCCATATTCACACAGCCAGAAGATCTGTATCAGGCGGCTTTTAAAGTAAGTAATACAGTAAGTGTTGGAAATGAAAATCACTCATAACATATTCAGAGATGGCTCCGGGCTGCGATACTGTATTTTCTCAATTTGATCCATTACATCCAACAAAAATTAAAAATGCTCACAGCGCCATATCGGCAAGTTATTATGTTTTATCCCTGTGTGGGTGTGTGGGTGTGAGTCGCCCATTTCATCTAACTCACAAGTGCTTCAAGCCCAAAAAAACATGGAAGAGCTTCTTTCCACTAGAGAGACTGGGGCACAATCTGAAAATACAACATCCGATTCAAATTCATGGATCTTTTACATTTATTCCACCTTCACTCATCTGAATTTTATGGAGACTAGGGCTGTACACATTCTAAACCTGCTTTTCTGGACTGGGCTGTTTGGCTTTTGGTTGCAGAAACCGTAGAAGCAGCGCCGCCGCTCCCATAACGCGAACTACGCGCTGTGCGTAGGCCACCAAGTCCTGAGGGGGCACCAAAAAATAGGCAACAGAAAAATCATCATAATTATAATAATTATGTAGCCGAGCGTTTGGTTGTATCATAGGTCCGGCCTCAGCCAACAAAGCACACAAGACACGAGAGCAGGTCATGCGACTTTTCGTCACAACTTTTTATTTAACAAGATTGACTATTCTTGTTTGTACTTATTGATGATTATTTAATGTAATTTATTCAAGGTAACATTGAATTTGGGAAAAACATGTCTGGTTTATTTTGATACGATTCTGTTTACTGAAGAAAAGTTTGCACTTTCAAATGTATAGTGTGTGTTAGCTATTCTACATAATATGTTTACAAAGTCAGCAAAGCTGTGAAGATTTTCTCAATACTTGAATATGTGTGTTTTAGCTGTTCTACATAGTGTGTTTACATAGTAAAGTAAAATTGTGTGAATTTTCTGCTTCTAAATCTATGCTTTCTTGAAGAAGATTGCTAACTTGTATACTTCTGCTTTTAAGTTTGTATTTATGGATGACTATTTAATTTCTATGAAGATTTTGCACATCCCAATACTTGTGTGTATTAAGTTTTGTCTGTTCTGTGTACTGTGTTTACAAAGTAGATTTTCCTTTTTCGTTTTAATATAGTGTTAAACTGGCAGAAACAAACGTTTTTTTCTTGTGGGGGCATCATAAAGGAGTGATGCTTAGGGCACCACAATGGCTAGCAGCGGCACTGCGCAGAAGTGACCTGCAGTAACTGAATAAGATTAGATAGAATAAGAAGTATAAAGTGTCCAAATTGCCCAAATTTGACACTGCACTTCCTCGGGCCCTTGACAATACAGATGACATGTGTGAAGCCGATAAGAAGAGCGGTTCTCCAGATACGCATTTCACAGACAGACGGACTTCTGGACTTTGGAATTGCACGGTTTCCACAAATCCTTGTAGCTTTATCCAAAATTACTTCTATCATCATCCCCTTAAAAAAAACCTTTGCATATTGCAATCCTTCCGTCTCTGACAGAAACAACATGCTTGGTTAAGGACGGACAGGAGAGTGGTCACGGTTAAAAGGAAGCGACACTGACTGATTGTAGACATAACGTGAACTGATCTTCCGTGTCAAAGTCACACGCTTTATTCCCAAGAGGTCAGTTGTCAGGAAGCAAAAAACACGGGCTGTTGTTTTTCTAATGTCTCCCGGGTCCTGTGGTGTTTCAACGTGCATCTTCTTGACTTTCCGTGCGAGCGTGCTTCGACTGAAATCCCTTTTGTGCCGTGAGAAGGATCTGCCAAAAAAGCAAACCATCACACACACCCGTATATACCTGTGTTCTCTGCACTGGCTTCCTCAGCTCATTAGTATGCCAAACTGAGAATTACCCACTTCCCCTCCACTCCTGGTCACAATTAGAGCTCATTTTGTCACCTCCTCCTCCTCTTCATCCTCCTTTTTTCTAACTTCACTCATCCGTCTCACATCTGCTCGTCACTGCGATAAAGACCAGAGGTAGAATCGCTTCAATCAAAGCCTCTAAGTTTCGTTTTTCAGATCCCCACTCGCCCTCTCTGCAGATGACAAGACCCTCTGATGGGTCTCGAGTCTCCTTGAGGAGGAGGAGGAGGAGGAGGAGGAGAGGAAGGACAGCAGAGGACAGGTGAGAGGCTTGGAGGAAAGGATGATGGAACCAGAGAAGAGGAGATCTGTCTAAAACGAAAAAAGTCACTCTGGCGTTAGTGATGTCTCGGGGCACAACCACGGTAAGAGGGTGTCAGCGCTCTGATGATGGAGACAGCTGGTGGTCGGAAGCTATCAGGGCATCGGATTCTCGGTCTCTGCTTTGAAACTGGGGCACTGCGAAAGTGGGTGTAAGTCTGTGTGTGTGTGTGTGTGTGTGTGTGTGTGTGTGTGTGTGTGTGTGTGTGTGTGTGTGTGTGTGTGTGTGTGTGTGTGTAATGGAGACCGACAACTCTCTCCCCGAGTCGCACTGCTCCAAGGACAAAGAGACAACGCGCCGTGTGTTTAAGCTTTTTGTGAAATCTGAATATTTAACCTCCAGTTACAGGCGCTAACAGCCATATGAAGGGAAATGGAAGTACAGTGTCGGACGAAACACTTCAAGCACAATGAGAGATGAGAGCCACTGGAGGTGAGAGGCTGCAGAGGAGAGAGGGAGGAGGAGGAGGAGGGAGGGAGAGATGTGAGAGGAAGAAAAGACAGTGGCTGAGGAAGTGGAAACGATGTACACACGGATACAAGGACACCGATATTCTGATATTAACCAGATTAAGTCTGAATAAGAAATTGCCATGTAAACATCATTTTCTGATTATTTTAACCCAATTAAAGGGACTCTTACCTTTGTTGCATTTGAGAATTACAGCACATTCAAATCATCCCGCCTTCCTCCAATGCCCCACCCCCTCGTTCCCATCCGCGGTGTTTTTTTGAAGAAACTTTATTTACAAGCAGACTTACGACCTACTGCCTCCGCGCACGCACGTGAGTTTTTGTTTACCAAAGCAATGGATTCGGATTCAGAAGCACCGGTAAGTTATATACATTTACATTCACATATGATGACGGGCCCGAATGCGCCACAAGAAGCAGACGGAAAACCTGCATGTCCATGCAGCAAACAGACAGGTCTGTCGGCCAATAAGGTCCTTCGGTCCGAAGAATTTTATTGGTTGAAGTTTTCACTAAATATTATGAGAGTGAAATAATTGTTTGTTTTTACTCCTGGTGGGTCTGTCTTGCATTTTAGAGTGTCATTACCTAATTAATACCAATTTAACCTTATCCAAAAAAAGTGTAAAAATGCAACAAAGGTAAGAGTCCCTTTAAGGTAAATCTAGGAATGAGCAATAATCAAATTAACATGCGTGAGAAGTTCTCTTGTCTTTTTTCTATTGTTTCCATTTGATCTGTTAGTTTTACAAAGTTAAGATTGAATTCTTATCACACTGTTCGTCCAGGTGTTGATTTTTTCAGGTAGATTTGGGTTTTACTGGGTTATTTGATGCTTTAACACCATGATTGACGGCTGAGTCTGACTTGTATCAGCCTCATGTATCTCACCGTGATCACCAGACTCTGGGTCCAAATGAGGTCAAAAGCACATATTTTGTCTGAGTTTTAGTTTGAGAGGAATGAGGATTTGTCCTCCGTCTTTACAATTTATTCTGCTGTGGAAAGTACTGAAGGAAAAGAATTTAAACAATTGTCAATAAAAAGTAATCAAGTGGTAGAATTGTCCAAAATCTTAATTTGAATCTTTGGCCATTAGCAGTAGAACTAATTGCTTCTGCTGTTGTGTAATTACCAAAGTGATATAATACCTTACAATAAGCAACAATGAACTCATCCTTCCCTTCTCATCACATTCAGAACTTAATCCACTTTAATTTATTCATTATTCTTTCAGTTCTTGTTTACACAGCGTTTCTGTTATTTTGCACATTCTCTATCCGCAGCACATGAATAGAACATGTTTATACCGTACACATCAAATGTACACACCCACGTACAGCATGCGCACAAACACTGAAATGAAACAAACACACACACACACAAGCAGAGCGTTGTGGATCTCCTGCCCGGTTTCCATGGGGACTTGAGAGCTGAATATTCTGGGATGGAGAGGAGCACATGCAGGCAGCACTCAGGCCATATGGGGTGTAGCCGTGTTAAAAGGAGCCTACTACTCAGATTTGGAATTTACATAATGCTCTTCCCCTGGCCATCAGCTCACAGGACGGTGAGGCAGACAACTGAGATGCTGCGCATGCTTCACATTCTAACTCTTTGAAATTTCACGCACAGTTCAAAAGGCCGGTTTAAAGAAGATAACCGATGTACAGACGTGGTTCCCTTACATCTCTCACTGAACATTGCTCCTCTCTTCATGAAGGGTTTTGGAATTTAAATGTTTTTTGTAGATTTTTAGATCTTATAAAATGGCCCAGACAAAGCAGAAGCAGTGAGAAATAGGTGGAGATGTATTTCAGGCAGATCTGGAACAGTTAGTTCCCTTAGTTTGAAAGATTACACAAAGATTACTGTAAGGATTTCAACTAAACTTGGTAGAAGGGTGTGATGTGGATCATTGAATTTGGGTGCAGATCCAGATCAGGGAGTAAATGCAGGATTGTTTTTTTCAATCACTTTCTTTATTAATGAAGAGATGAGGTGTTTGTTTTACATTTTCACAAATTTTCAGGAAATACTTCATTGATCTTGATGAAAAAAGAATCATATTTAGGGAACTGATATCTATGAGTGTGTGGAAGTGGAGGTTCGGTCGGTTTATTTATCAGCAGGATTAGTAAAAAACTACTCCACTGATTTCCACCAACCTTGCTCAAAGAACAGGGCGCGGAGATTAACCCAGACAATCTTGTGTTTGATTGTTTGGCCTTGGCACAGGTACATGTGTGCACTTACTACTGAGTGCCATTCATTTAAAGCAATACTTTCTAAAAAGAGAAGAAATTAACCTTCTCCTTGTGAACAATTTGATGATTTGAAGGCGTCTTAACCTGAAAATAACTGAACAAGCTCTGGAGATATTTCATTTTGAAGATAAAATGTTTTGTAAAACATTGAGTATCATCACTCTCAGACGTCAATCTCACATTCAAGTAATTCATTGCCGAGACTCATTTTAATAGTTTTGATGTTCTGACGCTTTTCAATGAGATTGAATATGAAAATCCGACAAACATCAGAGCAACGTCACCGACTGGGAATCGGCTCAACCTCTTCATTATTACTTTCCTCGTCAGGTTTTACCTTCAAGCTGAATCTCACTGAGGCGCGGGAGTGATATCTGAATCCTGAGCTGCTTAACGATTACAATGTTATTATAGTTTGCCTAATTGTGCATTCAGCAGTGCTCCCTCTCCCATTAGTAATCATTTATATTTTAGCAACCTGCATTGGCTGCAGAGAGTCTCCTGTCGCAACACATGCTTCAGAGAAACTAATTACTGGCATATCACACAGCAATATGTGCAGTGGGAAACATGCTATCAGGGACGTTTGGGAGAAATGACGACACGACTCTGTAATCACGATCAGCCAGAGGGGAGCGCTGGGATTTTTTTTTTTTTTTGTGGCACATCACTTCAAGTTGAAGACGACTCAGAGACGTCATGCTGGAAAGCGACGGGAAGTGAAGGCATCATCCATGTGAGTCTATGATCCAAACAGGGATCCAAAAGAATGATAGAAGAGTTTAGTTTTTTATCAGTCGGGACTCTGTCGATATTATGCAACTTCCCAAAGTTTCAGCAGTATTGGCACAACGTTCATAAAGAGGAGTAAAGCACTTTTATCTTTGCTATGCTTCTATCTTTCGGCTAGTGTGTTATAATTTTTAATATTTTTTTGTGTATGTAAAAGTTCTAAGTTAAAAAGCCCAAAGAAGATTTCCTCAGCAAATTTTATGTTATGAGCCTGAATACAAGCATTTCAGAATAAATGTCTCCTTTAAGTTATTATGACAGCAAAGCAAATCATCACCTGGATAAGGCTGCATGGAGCTGGGAGCCATTCGTAGAAGTTATGCTGGAACAAGCTTAATTCCATTTACATTTTATAATTTTTTTTATTATTGAAAGTGGCCATTACATTACATATCCTACCTCAATATTTTGTATTATCTCAATAATTTTTATTTTATTTTATTCTATTGTATTGTATTTTATTCTATTCAAATATACCGGCTGCTATGACGTCTTAATTTCCCTTCGGGGATGAATAAAGTAATCTATCTATCTATCTATCTATCTATCTATCTATCTATCTATCTATCTATCTATCTATCTATCTATCTATCTATCTATCTATCTATCTATCTATCTATCTATCTATCTATCTATCTATCTATCTATCTATCTATCTATCTATCTATCTATCTATCTATCTATCTATCTATCTATCTATCTATCTATCTATCTATCTATCTATCTATCTATCTATCTATCTATCTATCTATCTATCTATCTATCTATCTATCTATCTATCTATCTATCTATCTATCTATCTATCTACTATCTATCTATCTATCTATCTATCTATCTATCTATCTATCTATCTATCTATCTATCTATCTATCTATCTATCTATCTATCTATCTATCTATCTATCTATCTATCTATCTATCTATCTATCTATCTATTTATCTATCTATCTATCTATATAGTATGTCACAGAATACGCCTCTTTTGAATTTAACACTAACCATAAGAATCTGCAAACGAGCTTTAAATATTGTCGACACGCACAAATGTTTTCAGCCATCTGAAGCCATCACGATTTTAATAAAAGAAAGTTTTAAAGTTTCTTCTCTCCCGGCTCTCAGAACAATCTCAGGGAATCAAACTGGTTTCTCTGGTGGGAGCAGCCTTGACAGACCAAAATCAAACGCAGCAACAAGACACGTTTCCTCATCTGTGAGCGGTGTGTGGCTCTCGTGTTCTCCTGACTGGAGAATTCCTCTCCTGGGATTCATCAGACTGTTCCATCCACAGCTGGATGATACTGACTTGTACTGGTAGGCAACTGGAAAACTGAACATAAAGCACACAGGGGTATGCGGGGGAGAGAAATAATTACAGCACTTAAACGCAGAATAATCCTTTGAATTCACTGCACATTGAACTTTAATGGCAGAAAACAATGAAGCAACAGTCTCTGAAGGTGAATTCTTCTATAATGCCAATTGCTTTTTTCTATTGTGCAGAGAAGCATTGAAGTGTCTCTCTGATTGATTCTGTCCCACACACTCTGCTCTGTTTTTACACCTGCACATGTACATTACAATAAAACAAGTGCTCATGTGTTATTAGGCTCATCATGACTTTGGTTTTAATCTCATGATGGCTAGATCACAATGTGTGCACGTCCTGAATCCATCTGAGTCTATTTTGACCCTGAGTAAAATATATGGATTGGTATTAGGCATCAATGATGTGCTGGTTTCATGCACAACAAAAGAAATTGGGTTGCATTTACGCATTTTGGGGCAGATCCAAATAAATGGGCCGATCCAGGAAAAGCGTTTTCCACAGAATTCATTCAATCTGTTGAGATAGTGGAGAGCGGGATGTGCAACAGATTCTGAGTGACAGATGCACAGATTGAAGAGTGAGAGACAAACGCTCACGCCAGACAGAGAACCACATCGCACGCCACTTGAGGGTAAGTGCACATCTGCAGCCGATAACGATGAGGTCTGATTGTCGGCGAGGACAGTAACCACTTTATGGACGACAGCGGTGAAGGTGAACCTTGCGCAGGCGTATCTATTACAACTGTTGAGTAAATAGACGTCTGCGGACGTGTTGGTTTCAGCTTTTGTCAAGTCAAGCAGATTTACCTTAATTAAGGACGTTTCCTCTTATTCAGCAACTCTCCTCCTCCACTGTCACTGAAATCTTTTGTCGTGCACACTTGCAAAACGGACAATTTACCCAATTACCTGTGTAAATGACACAGAAATCTACCTGGGGAAATGATCAAATCCTCTACCGTGATTAAGAAAAGCCGGGTTTCTCCTTTGCTTGACATTTACGAAATTAGCTTATGGAAGTTGGCAGTAATCTGGTTTCCCTCGGTGCAGGTCAGTGCAAAGACTGGGACTCACTGAAGGACGGTATGGTAAAGTAAAAGTGCGGTGTTCCTGTGGGTTCGCTGTAGGTCTTGTGGAGAATTGTTTTGAGTTTTAGGAGCTTATTTTGTTTGAGGGTTAATATACTTCAGGAGGATGTTTACAGAAAAATGTGTGGCCGTGGTTCAGGAAATAAAAAGTTCAGTTCTCATTTCCTGGAGAACAGCAGAGAGGTTTGACAGGTAAAAAGAAAAATGGGAGAAAAGCAACGCTGCTGAAAAACTGCAGTGTTTTCTCTCAGGCTCATGCAATATGTATTTTAAGGCGTTCCTGTTAAGCAGTGTAAGACACGGGAGGGGGGGGAGCGAAATAAAATTGAATAACTGTAGTGACTGTAACTTTTGACAGGCGCAGTAAATATCCACGTTGGTTATGAGGTTAAGGCAAGAATTGGGGTTAAAGGTTTCGAGAAATTCACATCCCCGGAAGTCCTTGAAGATACACAAATACAGGAAGCACTGCTCGATGAGTTACACATCTTTCCCCCTGTGCATAGACCAAACTACACACACACACACGGTCCTCAGAGAGATAGCAATGTAATATTCATCTTCTGCACAGAGATAAAAGAAGCAGAAACTAATAACATCCCCACCTCAGCCACTCCTGTGTTTATGATACTCTTCACACGCTATCGCTGCACAATCTCCAGCAGAACACCACACACCAGAATGTGACCCGAGCTCGGGAAGACAATATGAGCCGAATATTACCCCATTCAATAACGCTGCTGGTGTGAAACTCTCACAGGCAGTTTACAATTATTTTTCCGGGGGTGGCACAAACCGAAATGAGCAGCGAATGCCTTGAAGCTCCGTCGTGACACTCGGCGAGGAGCAAAACACTTTGATTCCACTCAGCCAGAGAACATGCACATCTGCTAATGTTCTTTTCATTTCAAATTCAAACCTGAAACCACAGCGCCGTCTGTAAAGTGGCATGTGGACGAGCCCAGGGCAGAGCCGGAGAATCCTTCCAGCAGCATCATTTAGCTCTGCTGTTAGGAGGCATCAGGGACGAGAGATGCACAATGTGAGTGGTGGATGCCTGTTGCCATCCGGCCTGTGGCACTACATTAAATATGTAAAGTCATTTGGCCCAACATCCCTCTCGAGTGCCAATACTGGAGCAGGATGAGAGGAGGCTGTAATAATTCTTTCTCACCACGGCAGTAAAGCAGCCGCTCCTTGGGCCGCGGGACGACTCCTCACTGCGACCGCCTATACATTACAACAGTGGAGTGTGAAATGAAAACCGATATGAAGACGGAAAACCTACAGTTCCTTCGACGGAGTCACGGAGGAAAGTCAATCTCCAAAAAAAAACGCCAAAGCCACTGCTTCACTTCCTGGACCTTAAGGTGGAGAACAAAAAATAAAATGATTCCCTCTTAATGAATAATACATGCGCGAGTGCTTCTCCTCCTCATTATTCTCTCTGCATGAGTGATGGCGAAGGCATTCCTTGATTAATTAACACTTTCTCATCACCGGGAAAAAAAACACAGAAACAACGTGCCGTCTTTTTTGTTTGATGTTGAGGAAAGAGAGAGAACGTGTCCCCGATCCCGTACTGCACATTCTGAGCTGCTCTTTACTATTCCTCCAATTCTCACCTCTGCTCTGAGGAATGTGTTTCCTCTTAGCACTTGAATATGAAGGCGCTCTGGACTCTGTTGGGTGAAAAATGGCTTTCATCTAGGATTTGAGCTAAAGCAAATTACCCCTCTGGTGGTATAGATCCCTTTTATTGAGGTAGGTTTATACACCGAAGATGAGCAAGAGAGCAGCAGAGGTGTGTGTGTGTGGGGGGGGGGCAGTAGAAATGCTGTTTTGTGATAAAAGTAAAAGAGTCAAAGAGAATAAGAAGGAGCAGTAATGAGACAGAGCAATTTGATATGGTGCTGCTTTTATCGGGATTCGAATAAACAGCAGTGAGGTTGTGTAATCCACCGCAGGAGCCGAAAGGACCTGAGAGGATAACTGGCTTATTACCAGTGGTCAGACGACAGATCTCAGACCAGGATCTTCTCATCAAACAAACGCAACATGACTCGTTCCTTCGAGACAACCGAGAGACACAGATCTCTGTCCTAATATTTGTTTTTGTCACTTTCTCGGCCTCAGGGGAGAAGAATTCCAGCGGCGCCGCTGTCAGACACAAGTTTAATCACTAAGAAAGACGAGAATCCTGCGCTGGAAACTTCATCACTGGGAAAGTTGGACATTAATTTTTAATTGAATTCACCAAAACATTGGCAGTGACAAGACGGATGAAAGGGAATAGAAATTCAAGAGGAGGGAAGGGAAAGGACAAGGGGGAGAAGAGGAAAGGAAAGGAAATTAAAGAAGAGAGCTAGGAAGCAATAGTGAAAGACAAAGGAAAAGAAAAGAACAGAAAAGGAAAGGAAAAGACTAAGAAAAGGGGGATATGTAGGAAAGGAAAGGAAAGACCAAGGAATGACCAAGGTAGGGAACAACCAAGAAAAGGAAGGATAGACCAAGGAAAAAGAAAGGAAAGGAAAAGACTAAGAAAAGGGGAATATGAAGGAAAGGAAGGGAAAGACCAAGGAATGACCAAGGTAGGGAACAACCAAGAAAAGGAAAGGAAAAAGACCAAGGAAGGGACAGGAAAGAGATACCAAGGAAACAATTGGGATAGACCAAGGAAAAAGAATGGAAAGGAAAAGAAAAGACTAAGAAAGGGGGAATATTTAGGAAAGGAAAGGAAAGGCCAAGGTGGAGAGCCACCAAGAAAAGGAAAGGAATGGCCAAGGAAAGACCAAGGAAGGGACAGGAAAGAGATACCAAGGAAACAATTGGGATAGTCCAAGGAAAAAGAAAGGAAAGGAAAAGAAAAGACTAAGAAAGGGGGAATATTTAGGAAAGGAAAGGAAAGGGCAAGGAAGGGACAGGAAAGAGATACCAAGGAAACAATTGGGATAGACAAAGGAAAACGAAAGGAAAGGAAAAGAAAAGACTAAGAAAGGGGGAATATTTAGGAAAGGAAAGGCCAAGGAAAGACCAAGGAACGGAAAGGCCAAGGAAGGGACAAGGAAAGGAATGACGAAGTAAAGAAAAGGGAAAAGGGTGTGGACGTGAGTATGACGGGGGGGGGGGACAAGGGAGATGGAGCCAACTCTGCCCTGAAGCATATGTGCGTTGTGTCGACAACACACCCACAATTATCTCATGGCAGTGTCCCCTGGAAGCTCTGATCCTGGTCTCACTCGGCTCATCACACTGTCACTCCGGTGTTGACTCAGTCATGACACAGACACACACATAGACACACACACACACACACACACACACACACACACCAGTCCATCCATCAGGCCGGAGGGATGACAGTGAGTGAGCCGGCTGCAGGCGAGCCGTGTGATAGGTGCGTCTGACAGATGGTCCCATCAGCGCCGGAGTCGGAAAACAACAGCAAACTTTCCCTCGTTATCATTCCCCCCCCCCGACCCTCTCTTATCCGGCTCATCGTTCAACACTTTGTTTTCCCACTTTACCGAAAACTATCACAGGGCGACATGGAAATGTTTTATGTATCTCACAACTGACTTGACAAATCTGGGATATTTTTAGCTCGTCAGCCAAACACATACAACGTACCAGACGGGATTGTGTAGCTATGAGTGTCGACTCCAGGAGCAGCGCACACACTTTGGCTATAGCCGTGTTTTATGAAATAGTGAATTGTTGCCTGAGCCGTTTGAATCGCTAGCGGGAGAAGCAGATTTAAAAGTGAGAACAGCTTTCCAGGTTCAGGTGCAGTCATTGGTGGTGGGAGGCCGCCCACCTTTAATTAGTGAGTGTTAACCTTTTGAAATATATATAAATATAAAAATGTCATGACGTAGGGTCGGTCCAATCTGCTGACTCGACCTAAGCATGAGCTCTGCCTGGTCCAAGAAATGGTTTGATCCATTAAGTGACGTCATGAGCCTTGGTTCAACCCATAAATGAGTTTTATTTTGCAATGAATGTGATGTTGAACCAGCATTAATGTGTTTCATAACAGAAGAGTCATAGAGTTGCAGTGCTGTATCACTTTAGTAGATAGATAAGTGGGATACAAGAAGTGACATGAGAGCTGAGGAATCAGATAGAAAATGGTGTAATGATGAGTGAAATTAGATTAAGATAAATTAAATCAGTTGCCGGAGATTAGATATAGAAGTTGGATGAGATATTGAAGTGACATTAAATTTAATAAAAATGTTACAGTTAAATGAGTTTGACGAGTTTAGAGGTGGAGGCAAAATGCAAGAAATGAGATTTGAAAAGAGTCATGAGAAAGAGTTTGGCTACACAACATTCGATTGAAGAAACTACATGAAAACACAAGAAACTCCTGGCACTGGCTCCTTTTCCAGATCTGCACGAAAACCCAGAGATTTCTTCCTTCTTCCATGTTTCATCCTTCCACCGAGTTCAGTTGAAACCTGCTCAGTTGTAATCTTGCTCTCAAACATACAAACGGGGAGAGGAGTAAAAACAAACCCTCCTCGCCGGTTGTAATAAAAAGAAGAGAGAGAGAGAGAGAGACTAAATAACTGTGATGCAATAAACACAAAGCAATCAACAACAGGAATTAAAACAAGATTAAAAAACCCTGATTGTTCAATTTTTGTCCCTCGGTGACAAAGTCTGTATCATCGTTTCCCTGCAACTCACCCGTCTGACGGAATCGAACACACGGCTCTGCTGGATTTACAAACACGATTGTTTGTCTCTAATGTACGGAGACACGTTGATGAAGCCAACAAAGTTTTTCTGCATCCAGATGATGGGAGTTTTTGATGGTTTTACTGGGATCAAAAGGAGAAAGGCAGAGTTCCAGTGCAGCTGCAGTGACCGAACATGTCCAGTGGCTGTGAAGCTACTTTGGGTCGGGCCTGATCAGATGGGACACGTGGGCGACCACATGCCCAACGCCTATTAAGACACTACAGAGAGCTTCTTCCAGCCCGGGGCACTCTGCAGGTATTATCCCCCCACCGCACCCCCCCCACCATCCTCCACATAACAGCATCCCACAGGTGGACTGACTGACAGCCCATCTCTCCCGCTCGCCGCTCGCCGCCTCTGACTCGACTCCCGTCTCCGTGTTTCTTCCGCCCCGAGGACATCTGTCGCAGATGCAAAGAACATGTAAATGGGGCGAATATTTTTCTTAAAAAGAGGGTAAATCTCATCGCATAAGCAGAAAAAATAATATTTAGAAGGGAAGAGATTAGAGACCCGGGGCTGCTCGTCACATCAAAGACATCACATCGTTCCCTCTCTCTCTCTCTCTCTCCCTCCCTCTCGCTCTGCCTGTCTCTCTGTGACTCTCCCTGCCTTCTCTCCATGAACGCGTGGGTGCAGCTGGTTCCTATGGCAATGCCAGTCTTTCGCAGCTCGACCTATGTCCCCCCCCCCCCCCCCCCCCCCCCCCCTCTCTTTCAGAGAACGGCTACTAATTACGGGAACACACCGAGAGAGATTGGAAATATTTCACTTGGCAGTTATTCAATCTGTGCGTTTTGCATTTAATTGATGGTGCATCATGCGTTCCGAAGCCAGATCCCTGTAAAGATAAGCACTTGAGGTTGAGAGAACAGACTGTCGAGGGCGGAGGAAATAACACTTCCAAAATCCGCTTCCTAATTTTCCTGCTCTCTCGACACCTCGCCGCTGCGATGATTCCGATAAGAAAGATACTCCTCAATGATAATTAAATCAGGTGTTCATCATCGGCACATCAGGGCCGCTGATAATAATTAGCAATCAAGTGATACTCGGTTTATCCCTCTGGGGAGTTTCTCCTTTCTCCGTTGCCCTCCGGCTACGGAGCAGTCGCCTCAATTACAGCCGCCACGAACTCCGCCAGCTCCTTGCTCAAGGACGCCTCGGCAGAGAGAGAGAGGGCGAGAGAGAGAGAGAGAGAGAGGGCGAGATGCTCCCACTCACGTCCTGCTGTTTCTCTGGCAACCAGGTGACAGAGGGAGCAGAAGGACGAGTACAGTGATCAACTAGCGACAAGTGACAGATGGCCCAGGATGACCAGTTCAGGACGTGTGTCTGCCCCCGGAAGAACCAGTAACATAGTGAGGGGGGGAGGGGGGGGGGACAGGCGGCCGCTCGAGTGGGAGTTTTGACAAGTTGAGAAAATGGGTCAGTTTAGTGGAAACGTGTGACCTTTACTCAATGTAAAGCACATGCAAGCTGTCGTGGAAAAGACGAGAGTGAGCAGTCACAGATTTGATTCAGGATTCCCCCCCCGAGCGAGAGAGTGGTAGAATGTCCCATTTACACAGGTGGGGTTTTTCAGCCTGTGTTACTTTATACTTCAGAAACTTTCTGAGATGAATATTGTAGATTTCAGGTCCTCACTGACAGCTTTAGAGACTTAATACTTTGTAATCAGTGCATCACTGCTGTGTAGGTACTTTGACTTTAGCTACTTTAAATATCAGTGCTGATAACTATACACGGAAGTCAACTTTGTACAGTCTAATTAAAGGTTTTACATATTACACAAGATCAGATTATCAATAAATGACAAAGTAGTGATCGACTTGGTCTGTTGTGACCAGCACAGCCGCTCAGGGTTCAGCGTCGGTCCCAAGGGCACGTCGGCAGGTCGAAGGGGGATTGAACCGTCGACCTGGTTAATGGACGATCAATCGATCAAAGCAAAGCAACTCAGGGAATTGCATCACTGCCTTTTACTTCTACTACCACAACTACTATTACTGCTTTACTTGTAATAGAGTATTTTTTACAATGTAGTATTTGTGAAGTCTCCACAATCTAATTATTAAATCTGATTATTTTCACAATGATATATGGACACTTACAGACATTTGATTAATGATCAGCAGCTGCTTCATTTGGTAAAAGACGAATGGAAGTTGAAAATTATACCAAATTAAAATTGGAGTCTTGCAGTTTTGTAGCCGTGTGTTTTCTTTACATTCTTTGTCTCGGATGTTTGAGTCCTTTAATGTCCCAACAGACCAAACAAGCATATTTATAAACGTTAAACACGCTAACTCTGAATGCCTGCACCTCTGCTTTGTTGAACCATGTTTCTGCATCAACAAGGTAAAATAGCTGAATACATTTAAAGTGTTATCTTCTCCAAGTCCCTCGGAGGAAATGCGAATGCCTCAGTTGCTTCAGTTGGACCCCGTTAACGTCATTATTCACCACAGTGCTCCGGGCATAACAATACACTCACATATATTATTGTGCATTTGCAGGTTTTTAAGCATCAGGTCTTTGAGCCAAGCAGAAAACACATGGCGTAACCATTTGTGTGAGATTTAAACTTGGCACGAGGAAATAGGGTTTTATTCAGATCAGTTTATTATAAAGAAGAGAGTTTTATTATATTTACTTCACAAAACAGTCCGACTGTGCCCGATCACGACTGACTGATATAGGAATTTGTTTGGGACATAATGTCAATAAGTAAAAACACATTTTAACTACTTTAAGTCCAAATAAAAAAGAAAGTATAAATATTATATTGAACGCCTCTTAAATTGCTCTCAACTTCACCTTTCTTCAAACTGCTCAAAAAGAAGCAAAGCAAGAGAACATTGTCCTGGATGTTTTCTCACAAAAAGCAAACCTCGCTTTTCTCAGCCGAAATAAATGTCAGTGAAATTGGTTCCGCTTTTCCAGAGTTTGTCTTTCACATGTGAAGAAAACAGCAGGTGATTGTGTCAGAAAGAAATACTCAAGTAAGGGTCTGTGGAGCATGTAGGAGGCAGGACACGAGGCTCGAGCTCTGCTGAGGCAGCTCCTTTCATCAAAGGCTCCGGGAATGTGGTTGTTGTTCAAAGTTCCCGTCTTCCTCAGCGTCTTCCTCGTGTTCGTCACGCCTTTTTCCTCCTGTGATATTTGTACTCCATCATGCTACACGTCTGTCACGACACATCGACAAAACTCCCACTTGCTCCGGGGCTGGAAGCTGAAGTTCCAGAAAATGCGGCAGCAATGAATCTTGTGTTTTTGAAGCATCATCTAACATTTCCATCAAAACTTCTCTCCCAAGAAGCTGAGGTGAATTCATCGGACCTAAATCGACAGGTTTGAAAGTTTTGGACAGACAGTCGTTCACATCATCATCTCCACTTTACCCAAAGTTCGTTCAATCCCAAGTAAGTACAATATTTATCTGGGCTCAACTGATTCTTGTAGATGTTTTCCCGACTTGGATTTCACACCCCCGACAGGTTATTGCCTCATCCCATCGGCGTGTTTAGACTGAGAAGAATGTGTCAGGCGCTAATTAAAGTATAGTAACTTTATGGTACAATCTGCATATGCTTCTGCTTTATATGCACATAAATCAAAAGCCTCCAGCTCCCAAATCACTATAAATAGAGGCTCAGTGTGAGAACCCGTCATGATACACTACATAAAACAGACTTATTAAAGACTTCTGCTGCATTTCATCATTCTCGCAACTTAAAAAAAAACCATTGTGTCACTCAAACCAAAAGAGTCCAGTGTTTAAGAAGCCCTCGCTGGCTTCTGATTGGCTCCCGGCCCATAGATACACGGCTGCTGGCTGCTCTCATCAAAGAACTTTGAGGACGGAGAGGGACGAGCCAAATACTCCGACAGTCACTCGCTTCTAATTGTAGAACATGTGCAGAGCTCCATTCAAAAAACACACATACACACACGGTAGAACATGTGCATGCAAACACATGTACACATCTCCACATGCACACGTCTCCCGCAGGATCTCATTACCGCCATCGACCTTGTGACCTTTTGCTGATTAGGCCTCTGTTTTATGTCCCATTTGCATCTTAAGTATATAACACGCCTCGAATGTGTGTGTGTGTGTGTGTGTTCGCAGTGCAGGCACATACGTGTGAGTGCGTGTGAGCAGCAGCAGCAGCAGCAGAAGAAGAAGGGGTAACTGTAGAGAGGAAGAGGAGGAGAACAGAGGATAAGAGGAGGAGGAGGAGAAAGGAGGGGCGAGGCCATGCATGGTCAGAGAGGGCAGACGTGAGCTAAATAGCTGAGTTGGCAACTGGAAGGGGAGGGAGGGAAGGAGAGGGCGGGTGAGTCATGCTGCTGTGATGAGGTACAGTGCGAGGACAGTAGACTTTTTTTTCTGCCTCTTCCTGTGGGGTGACGTTCTGCATGCGTGTGCGTGTGTTGTGTCTTTTTGTCTGATTTCGACTGTATTTCCTGCTGAAAACTGTGAGGCCATTTTGAGCCAGAAACAAGAGTCCGATCTCAGGGGACTGATCTGATCATATAAACGTTGAATCGAATGAAATACAGAACATGGTTTCATGTAGACGGACACGCAGCCTCCTGTCTCCCCGGCTCCGGGAGAGATTTTTCAACCTGGCTGCAGAGATCCGCTCCCCATTCAGCCACGAGAGCATTAGTGAGGTCGGCCGCTGATGTGGAGCGATAAGGGCCGGCTCACGGTTTGCGGAGGATTAGGTTTGATTCGATTTTCCACAGCAAACTAGGGAAAGTGTTTCTTTACGGGCCTGGTTTATTAATGCAAGAGGACACATGTTAGAAAGACCTTCTCCAAACTGCAGCAGTGTTTAGAGAAGGTATCTCTGGATGGGAAGGAGGTGACCTTGACCGAAGCTGAGCTGCAACCATTAGTCAGCAAAGCACTATTTTTTTTTTTATAAAAGATAAAAAAGATTATCTGTGGCAAGTCTGATAATGTTTAGTTACAGTTTTAGTCATTGAGAATATGATGAATAAACTGAACCCTTGGGCTTTTAATTACTTTCTGACATTGTGTGACAACTGGATTAATAAACATTAGATCAATAATGATCAACATCGCACCACAACTGTCCAAATCTGTAACAATATATTTGATATTATTACAGGTGAGAGTATCCAGTGTTTTTCAAGTGGCCTAAAACTAATGGGACACTTTTGTGCGATTATGAAAGAGTGCGGTATCACTCAGGTGTGACATTTCCAAGGTTAGTTGGAAGGAGCTCTTTTTATGTTGTGTTGTTCATTGTCAATTTGGCCAATTTGGAATTGAATTGGACTATTACCTTTTTTAGACACAGTGTTTATACAGATTTATATGTGAGAGCTTGAACATACAAATGATTTATGCATTTCCTCTTATATACACTGACTAATCATATGTACTTATTTACACAATTCTAGTTTATTCTATTTTCTCTTGTCAAGTTCCATTGTTTTAGTCTTATTATTTCTGTCTGTCCACGTGTCTGTGTTGCAGAGACATCGTACTGGCGCACCCGACTTTGTGTGCCGTGCAGACAAAGCGCTGACTCACAACAGACACACACACGCTCTTGTATGTGATATTTCTGAGTTTACACATCAGATCGTGTCCTTGCCTGAGCTTGTTCTCGGCAGCGCACAAAGCAACTCTCACATCTCTCTCTCTCTCTGTCTCTGTCTCTCGCCCGACCCAGCCCACCCAGCAGTCTGCTCCTGATTCTAAGGGACATATGTGGGATTTAACACAATTTGCAGGGGGAAGGAGGCAGAGAGGGATGAACGATATATTGACTTCTATATAAAAGCAAGGCCGGGATGGGTAATCTCATTCCAGGATGCTGTGATGAGGTTTTGGCCTGTTTTCTCTCCAAGATGATGTGACTTTGGTCCTGACATCATCAGGCTGCCGTGTGTCTGCGGGGGGGTGCGTGCGCCGTGCATGTGAGTGCTCCGTGCTCCATGATATGCTCCTCTGATTTTATCTGGAAGTGCCGGCTAAAATTGCATCTTTATATTTCTTATGCGCGCACGGCGGAGATAGAAATCGAAAGCTCTATTTTCGCCGATTCAAGTTACTCTGGGCTTCTCTAAATTTGTGTTTGAAGGCCTTTTTTTAGAAATAAAACCGTCTTTTTTCAGCTTTGAAGACAGTGAAGTGCTCTACCTTTTAAACTGGCCTGCTTTTCCTTTTTTAGGAAAATAATAAATATTCATGAGAAAGGAAGCATGAGAGGTATGACAGCAGGACACAGGGTCAGGCAGGGCGGTCAGACGCAGAGACGTTAACCATATTGTTTTATCGATTTTTACTGGTATTTCGTGGTTGTTGCATTTGTTGTTATTTGATTTATTCACCTTCTTCTTGATATTCTGCTTGTTCTAGATCTACCTTGGCAGCGCTCTCGTTATTTCCTCCACTAAAGAGCTTGTTTTTGTGGCTGTTAATTAGTTGGATTACGCAGAACCTGCTGCAAAGCTCGGTGGTAGGAGACATGGGTTTATGCTTCAGGAGAGGAGCCCATTAAATGTTGGTGCAGAACCGGATCAGGGGACCAATCCAGGATTTCTTTTTTGCGAGAAAGGGCATTCTGCAACATTTTCATTTCTTTCTTGGAGAATAACACGTGGGGAGAGTTGAATGAGTGTGTGAAATTTGGTGCAGATCCAA
The DNA here is from genome assembly GCF_963576545.1 of Limanda limanda. Lineage (NCBI taxonomy): Eukaryota > Metazoa > Chordata > Actinopteri > Pleuronectiformes > Pleuronectidae > Limanda > Limanda limanda. The sequence goes on from NC_083637.1 coordinate 8,208,698, forward strand.
ATAAAAATTATGGCGGAGGATTTCACTGCCAATCTAGTTTTGAACATGAAGCACATTAGTTTTGTTGAGTAATTTTATTGTTGTTGTAATGATTATTGCTACACACTCACCTACAGAACAGATATTCGGGTCCAGATTTAATTAAAATGTGACGTTATGAAGATTTCCATTCACATTCGAGCCAGATGTCACGTTTCCCGGTGGCAGCAGCGGATCCTGAACCCGTCACCAACTTTCACCTCAGCTTCCTGTTGCGGTTCGGCTCCTCTGGTTCAAACAGACCTTCTGTGTAAATGCCAGCGCACCGCACACCACGGCTGACCTGCCGGTGTCGCCTAGCAACAGGTTCCTGTGTGAAGGTATCTCAGTGCGACGCTTTAAATTGTTTTCGTGTTTTTGGAAAGTCGTAGTTATTACCATTTAAAAGAAACAGGCGTCCACCTTTCTTGTTGTTGTACGTGTGTTTGTGCGTTTGTGTTTTGATGTTCATGTGGGCCCATGTGGGTTCTTTACTGTTATAGGGGTGGATGTTTGTATTTATTCATTAAATTCTTTTATTGTTTTTCTTTGATTCAAAGCACATTGAGAGTACCTGCTGTTAAATGTCAAATGCCGATAACTCTGCAAACACTGGACTATATTCTATGTTCTATATTCTATATTCTATGGCAGTTAAAGTACATATTAAAATGTCCAGTTGAATTAACAATTTCATGCCATATTATTTTTTTTCTGTTTATAAGGACTATATCTGTTATTTCATCTCTTTTCAATGTTAGAAATGAAACCTGAATATTTATGTTTTCACATTAACTTCCTAATACTTATTTACTTAGGGACTTGCAGAAAAGTCTTGTCAATAATTATAACATCTTGGCTCTTGATCATTTGAGCTTTTTGCTTCCAGGAAAGTGTCACAGAAAAAACTATTTACAGAAATGTGACAGCCTGGTGTTCACTCCTATACCAACCACTCAGATGTGTGTCAGCTATCACAAGTCAAACCACATTTTAAGAGTTGAAATTAAGTGTCTCTGTGTCACGGAGCAGAGCAGAGCCTGCTGTAGCTTCAGATTACTGGAACAGTCGTGAGCTGCTTGTTTGTCGTTATTCCCGCGGTTGCCATGGCGATGCACGTCTGTGCAGGAGATCTTAAGGGGATAGAGATGTAAGGACGGGAGTGAGTCGAACATTAAGCTATTATATGCAAACTGAAACTCTTTTGCATTAGGTCCTTTAAATCTGTTCTCACCTTGTAAAAGTGCAAAGTGATTCAAGACTGCAGTCTGAAGCTTTAATTTAAATTATCACACATTTTTTACTTGACATTTAAAACTACAATTATATATTAAAACCGATGGTAGAAAATAAAACGATATATCTGTATTTTTTCAGCATTAATACATTTTGTGAAACTTGTGAAAGATACGGTTCTACAGCTTCATATACATACATTTGTCTATTCAAGGAGAATTTATCACTCACTATTCATATTTATGTTCATAATTTAAGTTTGAACATAAATATGAGAGCGAGAGAAGCTCCATTAAGTGCAAACTGGGCTTTTTAACTTTTACAGAACTTTTACATGCAATAAAAAAACACAACCCTATAACACACGAGAGGAAAGAAATCTGAAAAATGTCTCCTTTAAGTTAATTAAACCAAAATACACACTCTCAGGCTGGAGAATAACTCACAGATTAGTTAGATCGTCAGCTGCTGTTTTCACGCTTCCAGCTCTGAAAACCATGTGTTTCCTTATCTCCCCTGATAAAAGCAAAATTAGGCCTAAATTCCCCAGGTTTTGTGTGAAAGTCTTCAAACAAAAACCGATGTGAAAAATACTTGGAGACAACGACGGTTCTTCTTTTTGTACCACGGAAGAAAGTGGTCAGTCAGAAACTCTACGTACTTTGCCGAGGTCATTTTCACACCGTCAGGGACCCTGAAGGGGCCGACCAGCTCTCTCCCCATGATTCCGGCCCAAAACATGACTCTGCCACCTCCTTGTTGACGTCTCAGCCTTGTTGGGACATGGTGGCCATTCACCAACCACCCTTTACTCCATCCATCAGGACCATCAAGGGTTGCACGGCACTCATCCGTAAACAAAACAGTTTGGAACTTAGTCTTTATGTAGTCCTGAGCCCACTGCAACCTTTTTTGCTTGTGAGCTTGGTTTAGAGGAACGAATAACAGGTTTAAGGACACTTGCAAACCTCTTGAGCAACCTTCATCTTGAAGTTTGCAAGACTCCAGAGGCACCAGCGGCTTCAAACACCTGTTTGCTGCTATTCTTTTGGAAATATCCAATGTTGTGATACCTTGACCAAGGAATTGCACTATTTGCTGCTTTTCAGCAGCAGAGAGATCCTTTTTCTTCTCTATTTTGCCTGAAACATGTAGCTTTTCCTTTGATTGGGCTCACCTGGCAAACTAATTATCACAGGGGTCTGAGATTGATTTCAATCATCCAAATAGCCCTGAGACACAATACCATCCATGAGTTTAATTCAAAAACTAAAAAATGAATGTTTTTAACCCTTATATCCAATTTGCATAATAACGTGGAACGCAGTGTATACTAATGCTGCATGCACATACTCCCTCGCTCTCCTTTTCTCAGACACACACACACTACACACACACACACACACACACACACACACACACACACACACACACACACACACACACACACACACACACACACACACACACACACACACACACACACACACACACACACACACACGTGTGTCTCCTCACACAAGGTTAATAAACTCAAATTGACACAAGGACACACACACATGCTTGACCTCTGTCCTTCCTCTAACACGAGAGGAAACCAGACGCCCGCTCGCCCACTCGCACACTCACTTAATAATTCACACAAAACATACATATACACAAACGCTGGCGCACACACACCCCCCACCCCCGTCCCGAGCGCGGACGCACACACTTGGCTGCCGAGCGCTGGTATTTTCCCCTGGTGTGCCTGAGCGCTAATTGACAAAGGGTTTGTCTGGTTGAGCCCCTGTTGCGATTGCCAATTGGCCGATTTCACAAAGCTTTTTAGATAATTGGAGAACTGGACTGAACAAAACACAAGAGGAAGAAAAAGCAGATCCAGGAACTGCACAGTACAGAGCGTTGATGAAGAGGAAACACCTTCCATATGTGAACCGGTGAAAACAGGCAGGATGGAATGAGTCACTGTCGGCTCCACCTTCAAATGCAGCAGGTTGTACTATTAAGCTTTTAGCCATTTGTTGTATTCTTCTATTTATTGGGGTTAAGTAATTTCCCATTGATGCCCCAAAGGTCATTTTTCGTCTTCTTGTCTGTATCTAGTACCTGCATCAGTAAGATGATTGTTCCAGAATCAAAGTTTTTCTCCCGCAGATTCTCTCAGGCTCCAAATCGGACGGGAAGCGTCTCTGAACTCTGATGTTCATTTCTCCACAGATGGTCAGTGGGCTTCAAGTCTGGGCTTTGGCTGTGCCACTCAGAGACTCGCACAGAAACTACTCCAGCATTTCCTCGTCTTTATGCTACAGATGGTAGAGGTACCGCTATAATGACGTCACTACCATGGCCTGTCTGACCACTCTACTGCGATGGGCTGATTAAAGTGCTCCTGAGTTGGTCGTCCTTCTGGAAGGTTCTCACATCTCTGCAGAGGACTCTGGGTATTAAGTGACTGTTGGGTTCATCGTCACCTCCATGACCAGGACCCGTCTCTACCTGGTGGTTCTTAACGTATTCCATTGCATAATTATTAAGGCCACTGTTCTCTGAGAACACGTGATGTTACAGAAATGATCTATATCCTACCACAGTCTTATCTCAGAGGTTTACAGGGAGCTCCTTTGACTTCATAACTTTATTTTGATGTCCTGTGGAAGTTATGTCCAATGAAGTTCCAGACACATCTCCAGCATAATTAAAGTTAAGAGGATTCATCTACATCTCGCCACAGCAAAGTATGTGAACATTTTAGATGTTAATAAATGTGAAAATTTCTGTTTTTGATTTGAAATGAAAATCATTCTGGGGTTACCGGGTGCATATCGGTGGGAGAATTGCAATTTTGCTTATTGAAATTGAAATCTAGAGCACGATAAACTGTGCAAAAGTCGAAGGGATCGTAATAGTTTCCGACGCCAAACTCTTTATCAATATTCCTACTACGATCTTCTCTCATAGAATTCACAGTCAAATTCCTTGTACGTACTTGACCCATAAAGCTCTTTCTGATTCTGAACAGTTGAAGTCTCATCCGGAGTTTTCATCTTGTTTCATCTTGAGCCCTGAAAGAAGCTTTTAGATTAGGGATTACAGTTACAGCTGTGATTCAGGTTCTTCTTTTTACCACGACAAGATTATGGGCTGCCCTTCGTCTCAGGTGGTTTGTATGTAAATGTCATTGTTTGATGAGTGTCACCACCAAAGACAGACTGCATTCAGACCAACAGCAGCCACACATCAATCCAATATAGCTGGAGCAACGAGCCGTTTTCACACACTCACACAGAGCAGCAGCATGTGGCCGACGTACATCTGCACTCTTCTGCAGCTCATATGTTTAATGTAGAACAGGAGGTTGTGTTTTTCTTGTCTTCTAAGAAAAGCCTCGGCTCAGAGACTCTGCTGTTGTGGCTTTGCCGAGCTCAGGGAATCGGATATTAGACCATACAAACACAACTTGACATGATGTGACTTGACAGAGTGAAACCACATTAAATACGATCTCTCTCTTTGTAGATGCGGCGGCTCACACATGTAGGAGAAACGCACACTTTGGATTCCTCAGCCCCACAGTGACTCCTTTTGATCGTCTAGCAGAACATGAAAGGGAAGAAAGAGCCTGATTTCCAGCCTCACTCCGAGATGTCGTAGTTTCCTATAAATTGACCGTAATTAACGACCCTGTCTTTCTGTTGCTATGCTCGCAAGCTTCCAGCTCCTCCAGTATAATGGGGGACAGATTTACCATCATAACTCTTAATCGCTCTTGGAGTGATTTGCTCTTGACTTGAGAATGAGCACGCGACTGAAACGACAACTATAATCAACTCTACTTGGCTAATTAAGATAATGTTAGCTCTGCAAGTTTGTTGAAAACACACGTGGCCTGACTTTGTAGTGTTTCAAAATTGTCTCTGTGCAGGCGATTTAAATTCACTCTTGGATATATGAGGGTAATAGTCTAAGGTGCAGGTTCTGCACTGTTCTCTTGTCGCAGTAGATCCTAAGTTTACCATCTACTCCCCAGCAGCATCGCCATGATCTACGATGGTCCTCTTCACCCATGTTAAGACAAGTCACACACCTTACTGTCATTCCTACACCCCCCAAATCATCACTGATGGTAAATGGTCTGTATCTATAAAGCTCTTTTTTAGTCTTGATGACAGTAGCCTATTCACACACACATTCACACAGTGCATCAATGTGCAGGGACAATTTCTGGGTTCATAGCTTGCCCGAGGACACTTTGGCCTTTACCCTGGACTCGCTGTTTCCCACAATGCATCATGAAAAGTGGTGCACAACCGAAGGCCACTAACCGTGCAATGTCTACCATCATGCATGGTCTTCGCTGCAGAGAGACGAGAAGTCAGAGGGCAGCAGGAAATGTAAAGGCAAGGCATTAATGCACCAACTAGTGTCTGAAAGCATTTTTTTCTTTTGCCGATGTGCTCACTTTATGGTCCCCTACTCAGAAGTCCCTATATAATGAAGTGGGTTGAGTGAAAGAGTGATTTCCGACTCTATATTTATTCCTCTCGTTACTCTTTTGTGTTTGTATTTCTTGCTCCTGAGAGCCTTATATTTCAAACTCTGTACATTCACCCCTCCCTTCAACGTGCAGGGAAATCTGAAATAACAGTTGCCAAGCTATGAAATAATGAAATAAGACTTCTTTAGGGCAGGTTTAGCCAGGAGTCTGTTGCCTTTTACAGTGGCCAGTTATACAAAATACATAGAAAATGGTCTCAGGGCCACAGGAGGGTTAAATTTGTAAAATAGTCACCACAGTAAGGAGTAAGAAGTTTGGCTTCTTTGAGTGTTTTTCTTTACATCTTATTTCTGGTAGACATCTTGTCAGCAGGTTGTAAGAGGAGCTTCTGGGTGTTAAATGGAGCCACTTGTGTTTTTTTCCAAACAGGGAAAAGAAAACATTTCAGGATTTAAACGTTCCCTCTGAAAAAAAAAAAAAAAAGTTATCTCTAAGCTGTTAACACAGAATCATCTTTGCCCTTCACCTCTATTATCTTCCCGGCTGGAATTGCTCTCAGGATATTTCAAGCAACAGGAAGGTGGATACAAATGACACTCGCACCCTGGAGAAATCTGTCACCGGAGAGGAGAGAACGCAGAGAGATGCCTGAGAGATACGGGAGGGGAGACAAATCAAAAAACAATCTCGCTGCTCCGCGCCTGATGCCGGTGTCTTGGGGGACTGAACGACAGATCTTTGCCGGGGAAATGGAAGGAAAGTCGATGTGCTGCTCAGACAGGGCGAGGTAATACCATTTCAATACTGTAGTCTATAGTAGTTAATGGGACAGCCGGAGAGATTTCTCCTCCTGGCCCTGAAGAGCGGCTCAGAACAGGACATCAGAGGGATTCTCGAGCCTCTGCCAGGCCACAGTGTCTCCACACTGCCGCTGCCACAGAGACAGCGCTGTCTGCAGAACAGAGGGCAGAGGTAATGAAACAGAAAAGAGACGAGCAGGCCGGAGAGAAAACACATCTATTGAACGTTCTCTCCATCTTTCCAACCCTTTGTTATTTCTTTTCTCCTCTGCCTTTTTCATTTCACCCTGTGGCATCCCAATCCCTCTCTCTATCTCTCTTTCTGTCTCAACTACCTCTTGCCCTCTTCTCCTCCCCTTCCCTCCCTCCCTCCCCCCCCTGCTCTTTCTTCCTCTCTCAGCATACACACCACGATCTCTCCTTGATTTCCAGAGAGAGAGGCTGGTACGGCCGGCATACAAACTAGCTGACTCAATGCGCACACACACATGTGAAACGTGCTGTGTGAACGGGGGTGTGTGCGTTGTGGCGGTATGGAAAGATGGAGGCAAAGATGGCGATGGATGAGAGGAGGAAGAGGGAGGAGGAGGAGGAGGAGGGGATACAAGAGGAGGTGGGAGACCTTTGCCGGAGAGTTTGGGTTGGGATTAGCTCCGGTGCTGGCACGCTGGCATCAGCAAGACATGCATCAGCATACATTAAGCAGCTCATCTATCATTCACACTATGAGCAGGAGGTCACTGTCGGGTTGTCTCATCGATTCACAATGTTACTCTCTGGTTAATGAAACCCCCTCGCAGGAATTCTCAAACTACAGCTCGAGACCCCAAAGACAATTCATTCTTCTTCTCTTTTTTTTGAGGATACCAAGACGAAAAAGAGACCGATCAAAATTTGATGAGCCCGGGGCCTAAAAAGCTTAGGAACCATATCACCAGAGAGAAAGAGGGAAAATTCGGGCTTATGAGAGCAGCATGGATCTCAGCCAACCTACTTATATACAGTAATATATCTTAAAGGGGGGGTGGGGGGTTCACCCAAATATAAAAAGGAAAGGTGTTTCTTTGATTCCGTGTCATTTCTCGGTCAGTGCCGACGTGTGTTTGGGATTCCTGCTGCCGCTGTAGCTCGATAAATGGAACTTCTTTGTACAGGTTTGAGTGGAACCACTTCCTCCTGACAGAAACACTGTGAAAAGAGATGTCACTGTTGAATTTTTAAAGGTTTTCTCAATGTTGCGCAAACCACAAACTATATTCATCCATTTTGTATTGCACAGCAGAAACAGCACACTCTGGTTTCTGGTGGCTGATGTTTTTGAGGTAGTTTAGAATTGTAATGCTCCTGGGGGTCGTTTTAAGGTTGTAAACTTTATTCTTAATTGTGTTGTTATTTCTGACTTGTGGCTTAAGCACTACCTTACATATTTTTGTTGTTTGTAACCTCTAACAAGAAGGTACTGTTTTCACCCCTGTCCATTTTCTGGTTTGTTTGCATGTTCATTTTTAAAGTACAGTGTGTTTACACCAAATGGAAGATGGATGTTTTTCCAAATTTTCACCAGTTTCTCAGGAAATAAAAACATGGATATTGATTTGAAATAATCTGGCACATTTAGTAAACGGATATCTATGAGTGTGTGAAATGTGATACTCTCTCAGCGCGCCACTGTAGTTGCTACTGATGCTTTCTTTGCCAAGACATTTGTTAAATAAATGCAAAATTTATATATATATTTTAAAAAAGCATGAAAGGGAGACAGATGTTTCCAAACCCCAGCAAATTAGACCAAAATTAAGAAAATGGTTTTACTCATTTAGTGAAATCGCCCTTTAAAGCCTAAAAGCAGCCAGTTTTCCAACATATAGAGAGAGTGAGAGAGAGGGAGAGAGAGAGAGAGAGAGAGAGAGAGAGAGAGAGAGAGAGAGAGAGAGAGAGAGAGAGAGATGCAACTTGTAACACAAACTTCCTAATTACAGTTTCCCTGCGTTAGTGCAATCTTCCTCAAATGCTAACTAGCCTCCTACAGGGAAAACAGTCTCGTGCTGAGAGGAGTGTGTCTGCAGCGTGTGTGTGTGTGTGTGTGTGTCTGTGTGTGTGTGTGTGTGCACGTGTTTGTGCGTGCACTCGTCTGTTTGCTTGTCTCCTCACATCCCTCTAACCCTCTTGTTGTGATCATCTTACACAGGATTGCAGTGTGTTGTTTGTTTGGCTATTTTCCCTCATCACAAGTAGCCTGTAATTTGAGTTTTGTTTACACCCTACTTGTGTTGCTGTTGCGTTTCAACAACAAAACAGAGAATGAATAAATGCGACGGTAGAAAATATCTCAACCATTGTACCAAGCAATCAGAAATACCCTGACATTCAGGCTGGTGTCTGTAGGGAGGAGCCATGTTAACTATGCATGCAGATTTGCCTCCTCACCACAGGGGGTTCTCCCTCTCAACAAAGATCAACATTATGACAAGAGATACTGTCGGTTCTCTGCGCAGCAACATGCATAATATGGGGAGCCTGTGTCTGTTGAAATATGGATGACTTTGACAAATAACAATGAGGATTCTGAAATTTAGCCCGGGACTTCAGCAGACACGTGTGCGTCCCCAGCGGCAGCCACAGCAGCTACGGGGGGGGGGCGGTAAATGGATGGGAGCGCGTGGAGGGATCTCCCATTACACAGTAGTGTTTCTTCAGTATTCCTGGAGTACTTGCCCCACAGTAATGCCTGTGGGTACTTAGATTGTACCATGGATGGATAGCTCACTCCAGGGTCTACAGTAAATGATACAGAGAGAAAAGAAAGAAAAAAACCTTTTACAGCTCGAGGTGAAGGTTCAGAGCAACAAGCTGAAACAATGACAAGGCAGCGCCGACTTTAAACCCATCACAGCTCTTCCACTTTGTTCCCGCAGACAATCTGGCAGTTCGTCTCTGCTAACGCTGTCACTTTGCATTACAGATGATTTTTTAATGTTGCTACCTGCCTTATTACAGATGTCACCGTTAGAGTCCCACCAGTTTTTGACATTTCTGCTGCCGCAGCACAAAGAGCTGTCACAGTGTAGAGAGGCTGTTCTTGAGTGAATTTCTTTAGCCCCACAGATTCAAAAGGAGCAGTTCACAGGTTTGAGGGACTGTGATGTTGCAGCCGCGATCAGAAGCGTCCTGCTCTCACAACTCTGGAGACCGGAGAACGTGTGCTGCAGCGAGCACTGCAGTGCTAATGCAGGATGAAAGCAGGATGAGCGACCTCTAAGATACCTATCAATGAATTCCCTGGACAACTAAAGTCTTCACACTGACGGAGGAGCTCTGGCCTTGGAAAGAGTCGGCCGGGCCATTCCTCATACACAAACACTGAGTCCCAAAATGAGTCATTGACGCTGCTCTGTTTTACTGGCTCTATACCTCATGTCTTTCATGGTGCCCGGAGTGAGACCCATTCCCTCTCTCTCCCTCTCTCCTTCTATCAATCTTTCTGTCCTCCTCTTGCTTCGCCTCTCGCGCTCTGTGGCACTCAGCCAACAATTGGAGTCAGTCAGTGGAAAAACTCTGTTAGTAGTCCATGCCCTGTGGGACAAAATGGCAACAACATCCGTTTCAACAGATAGTGGGGCAGTAGGCAGGCGGCACACAGCACAGCAGCCAGAATTTAACTGGTCGAGCGTCTTTGTGTCACACACATGCACTCGCTGGGCCTCTGTGTTTCAACTGCACATCAAGACGGTTTTAAGAGGCCTGGACTTTGGCTGCGCCGCCACGTTTCAACTGGGTAAAAGCTTTTACGTTCATGCCAAAGGGATGTTACAGTGTGATAAACATACAGATGGGTGGCAAGGCACTGCCAGAACAATTTGCATTCGCAAATGGGTCTGGAACATCTCAGCTCATGTTTCGAGTTCCAAGAGGTGTTATCAGCAGTCACAGAACAGACATACAGCCAATCAGAGCACTGGACGGGTGATGTACAGCATAGAGAGAGAAAAATATACACAGACCACAACGTGCATTTGTGTTTTTCTTCTTTTAGAGGTAATTTACTTTAAATCTGCCACGATAACAGATTCAACACATCACTGGAGCCATCAGGGAGTTATTGAAAACGTTTCAGAGTGGGTAATCCTGTCAGTCATCATATCAAACCCACTCAACTTTACATAAATGGTTGTGATGACCTGCTCAGTTTCAGGGTGGATGGAAAATTAGTCTTGAATGGAGGGTGTGCCCCACTCGAGTAATGAGCTAACTCAATGATGTTGATTTTGTTTCCAGTCCAATAGATGGATGGAAAACCAACATGAAACTTCCCCATCACCATCTCACTTCTTACCATTTATCCTACAAGTCTCTACAGGGACAGAACCAGTCTCCTAAAAACGTATTCCCTCCTTTGTAGTTTTGATAATGGTGAAGAGCGACGACACATACATCTCTCCAGAATCTCCCATATAAGATCTACTGACTATGACAGGCATAATATATTCACACAATTCTCATTAAAAATATGTGGTGGTCTCCCTCGTGTCCTATATGGAAACATCTTTATTCATTATCTTTCTACTGTCATTTACTCACATCTTTACTTGTGTCACTCCAATTAAAACATTAATTAATTATCAACAAAAAATGTTTTCCACTTGTTAATAGTTTTATTTTGGTCTAGTTCCTCCTCACTCTTGTTCAGGGTGATAAAAGAGGATTTCGCACCTTGTTAAACCCTATGAGACAAATTTGTGAATATGGTCTTGCATATAAGATCTGATTGATTGATTGATTGGTTGATTGATTTGAACATGAGGTTGAGCTACATAAGCTGTGAAAGTTTACAAAATAAACCCTGATGGTGTCTTATGAAAGGTAAATCAAGTCATGCAGATGGTATAGAACCCAGAGTTGGGGGCTTCTGCTTTTTCAACAATGAACATATTTCTTTCAATGGTCCAATTATAGGACAATAAAACACTTAATCCTTCGACCTTAAATGTGTCACTTTTCTACATCAAGCACAACAATATTTCGAGGTTTGCACTGAGAATACCGACAAGAACAAGCTGTACATGGTTCCACTGAAATCCATCAGGGAATCCATCCTTCTCCTGACAGCCTGGGATATGAAGTGTTAAAGTTTCACCTCCCTGACTTCTACAGATGTAGAAACAGACTGAGAAGAACAGACAGAAGGAAGAACGATGGGGTTTTCACAGGAGTGTAGAGCCGCTGTCCATGGTGCTGAACGCTGAGCACCATGGACCGTGACTCACTGTGGAAACTGAGCCTGTCCCGGGACAAAACCACTCAGCTCGCTCTGACTAACCAGGCTAGA